>NC_053023.1:409270177-409390330 GCF_003073215.2 Triticum urartu
TGGAACATGTGGGAGCCAACGTGGGTATCTAGATCCCGCTGTTGGTTATTGACCGGAGAGTCATCTCGGTCATGTCTGCATGGTTCCCGAACCCGTAGGGTCTACACACTTAAGGTTCGATGACGCTAGGGTTATAAGGAATAGATATACGTGGTTACCGAATGTTGTTCGGAGTCTCGGATGAGATCCCGGACATCACGAGGAGTTCCGGAATGGTCCGGAGGTAAAGATTTATATATGGGAAGTCCTATTTTGGTCACCGGAAAAGTTTCGGGTTTTATCGGTAACGTATCGGGACCACCGGGAGGGTCCCGGGGGTCCACCAAGTGGGGCCACCAGCCCCGGAGGGTTGCATGGGCCAAGTGTGGGAGGGGACCAGCCCCAGGTGGGCTGGTGCGCCCCCCCACCAAGGCCCAAGGCGCAAGGGAGAGTGGAAGGGGGCAAACCCTAGGCTCATATGGGCCTAAGGCCCACCTAGTGGTGCGCCCCCCTCTCTCCCCCCTTGGCCGCCGCCCCTAGATGGGATCTAGGGCTGGCCGCCACCCCTAGGGGTGGAACCCTAGGTGGGGGCACAGCCCCTCCCCTCCCCCTATATAAACTTGAGGTTTGGGCTGCCCAAGACACACGAGTTCCTCTCCTTCTTGGCGCAGCCCTACCCCTCTCCCTCCTCGTCTCTTGCGGTGCTTGGCGAAGCCCTGCTGGAGTACCACGCTCCACCACCACCACCATGCCGTTGTGCTGCTGCTGGATGGAGTCTTCCCCAACCTCTCCTTCTCCCCTTGCTGGATCAAGGCGTAGGAGACGTCACCGGGCTATACGTGTGTTGAACACGGAGGTGCCGTCCATTCGGCACTAGGATCATCGGTGATTTGGATCACGACGAGTACGACTCCATCAACCCCGTTCACTTGAACGCTTCCGCGTAGCGATCTACAAGGGTATGTAGATGCACTCTCCTTCCCTCGTTGGTAGACTTCTCCATAGATTGATCTTGGTGATGCGTAGAAAATTTTGAATTTCTGCTACATTCCCCAACAAAAACAAGAAACGTGATGGTCGCCGTTGTTCAACTTCCATGGACAAGCTGTCATGTCTGCTGACACATGTATATCAAAACTAGAATGTTTATATTTCAAGCACGTGAACAAGTATTATTCTACTACTTTGGATCCATTGCAACGCACGGGCCAGCACATTGGTAGTAGTAGTGTCCATCTCTATCTCTAGAGGCCTTCCCTCGTTCATCATTTTCTCTCACAAGATAAACTACTCATACAAATGCATCTTGATGTTCTGTGGAACGCACGAGGATGTTTCCTTGGGGGTCTCTCTAGTGCGGCGTGGCCATAGTTGCAAGTTGACGCCCCTTGAGATGCCGACGTTGAGGGGCACTTGGATTTCCTCCGATGAGCAGGTAAGATGAGTTTGATCATGTAGTAAATGCATTCTAAAGACTACTTCCGTGTCCATTTCCTAATTCTCCCCTGCCCACCGTTTCACTGGTTAGGCTCGGTGTGAGTGGAGATTGGCTTGCATATGTACGGGAGGGTACCAACATCAATTTGCACAACATTTACAATGGTGACACCGTTCCCATAGAACCTTTGTCCAACATTGGGATCAGCCATGCAACGGGCCACCACATGAATTGGTACGATGGAACCACGGTGAGATTGAATAAGATAGCACGAACATTGCACATGGCGGTCAAAGGCGGACCATGCTGTCTGCAGCGGCCGATTTGTTGCCGTACAAGTAGGAAGATGCTGTGCTCCTTTCTAACTGCATCTTCGCGGTGACAAACCAAGGGACTTATTTTGTATGGGACACATCCTACGATATACTCCCTCTCATCCAGTTTATTTGTTTTGAATCTTTTCGTTTTATAAGTTTCAAATTCAAATTTAGAGCTCCCCATCACATGTTGAGATTACAATGTCCATTAAATCATTGCATGCATGTATAGTAAAGAAACAAATCTCGAGTTTGGCATGAGTTCGTGCCGCGGGAGCACCACAAGCCCTAACGCAGGAGTTACATTTCCCTCTCAGGGCCGTCGGGACTGAGCTTCAGCGCCTTACTACACCTACCTTTGAGTTAATAACATGTGGACCCGATAGGTGACTGGTCCACATGTAATGCTACCGTAGGTAGAGGGGCAGTGGGGCCAAGAGGGGTGAGCCGCAGGTCGGGGGACGTGTGGTTTCATGGGTTCGAGCAGCGTCGTGGGAATCGCGGGTGGCTGTGGTAGAAACTTGATGCTCGCCGCATTTTAGGTGGCCCACATGTCATGCACACAAAGGTAGAGGGGCGGTGCGGCCGAGAGGGGTGAGGCGCATGTCGGGGGGCGTGGTGCCATGGGTTTGAGAGGCATCGTGGGAATCGCGAGATGAAACGTGACGGTCGCCGTAGTTGAACTTCTATGGACAAGCTGTCATGTCTACGGACACATGCACTGCATACCGATCACTGGAAGGAGTAGCAGAGAAAGCTATATATGCGGATAAATAGTTCCTTATAGTCAAGCGGACCCACCCTACTACTCTGTTCCAAAGACATGCACACCATCGAAATAGTCCATCTATAACAATATACACCGAGAGGGAATAATCTTTTTTACAAGAGAGGAAATAGTTCATCCATCCATAATGCCGTCCTGCTGGTGCAGCCTTTTCTTCTTCTTCTTCTTCTTCTTCTTCTTCTTCTTCTTCTTCGGCTTTGCAACAAGTTCTTTGGACCTTGCAGCTATCTCGAAACTCACACGGGCATCGAGGGCAGCATATTTTATCCGCTCGTACGTCAAGGGATAATTCTCCCATCCAGACGACCTTAATGCCACCGTCTTGTCGCCCTTGTGAAGATTTGTACCGGGCACAAAATTTGCTACGTCGAATTGGGATGGTGTCTGTTTATCACAATCTTCTATAGGAATTTTGATTCTGGTTTGTAGGTCAACGATGCTTTTCAAATCAAGGTTGAACGGCTCCAGCTTCTGTTTGTCCCTTTCGATGGCTGCCCCACAGAAGTATACGTCCTCCCGAGACAAGAAATCGTGAAGCTCACCTGGTATGGAGGGCGAGTGTATGATGTGGTACACCAAAACATCATCTTCGAGGCACAGCTGAAGGACGGCGGCGCGCTGGATCTCCCTAGGGGCACGCTCCATGTACTCTGCGTCGAGATCGATGACCCTCGTCTCTACCTTTTCGAGGGAGTTGGATACATTATTGATCCACTACCGAACAACCCTTGGGTGGACGGTGATGGTGGCAACTATGCGCATCGAGCCTTGGACGAGGACATGTTGGACGCTAAAAACCTGCGTCTCGATCTATTTCGCCATTTGGAACCGCTGGAATGGAGGGCTATGGTTTGGAGAATTCGGATTAGATGGCTAGTCTAACTGAAGTACTAGATGATTATTTAAAGAGGTTAAAACAATGTGAACGCAGTGGGGTTTGGATGCAAATGAAGACAAAGGGGAGGTGAAGAAGCCGAGGAGAATCGGTTCCCGATGGAGAAGTAAATGCGAGAAGTGGCGTGCAGGTAGTTGATTAGACGACTAGGTAGACTAAACGAAAAGGCTATGCGGGTAGACTGATGAGTCGTACATGTTCGTGTACGTGCCCATCCTTCCTGATAGGTGGGACCTATGCAAACAGATAAAAAATGTGTCGTAGTTTTTTTGAGCGCGTGAGTGGGAGACACAACATTCTCTGCTTAAGGAATACTCCCTCCATTTAGGTGAGTGTAAGTCACCTTATGAAAATCAGGTTTTCCCAAAACCTTTAGGCATGGAGCATTAACTTCCTGCTCGATCCCCTCCCAGCCTCATTAGCCAGCGTTCTCTTCCTCTGCTGCCGCGTTCTACCTTTCCATTTTTCCTCTTCTCAAGGGTGGAACGATCTGCATGTCGTCCTTGATGCACCAGAATGACCACTGCATGCATCACGGCAGGGCGTTGATTGGGCATGCACGAGAATTTGGTTCTGCTCGCAATATGGATGATACCTGAACGATGAAGTGAACATGCATGCTAGCATGGGACACCTATTTCCGCTATACAATGTTGTTTCTTGCATTATCCTACTCATACTCTGAACAATGTTGATCTTACATTAACAATGCCTGTCCTTTTTGATATGATGCAGTGTCCCTACAGTTACTGCCCTTTGTAATCACACCACCTTTGCCAAAAACAGGGAAGCACAACTGGTTCCTCGCTCGATCAGATGACGGCAAAAGACTAATGATCATTCGGACACATGAGCCGGAAAAGTTATATTGCAAAAACCCCACTGTATACAAGCATCGTGTAATACGTGAGTATCCAGACAGTGGCTGATACGTCTATGAGCAGGATACCATCTTGTTGGGGCCTTTAGGATTTTTTAGTTGGAGGCGGGTAAACAGCCTTGGTTCACACTCTCTGTTTCTCGGACTCAATTATCCGATTAACCAGGAGATCACCGTTGGCAAGGACCTTGATGGCAGAGAGGCTCTGTTTGCTATGGAAAACTATGTCTATACGGCGAGCCCTAGGAGTTCGGGAGCAAACTCCCCTGATTGTCAATGATATAGCCTGCAGCCAAAAGAAGGTGAGAATGACAAAGGCATCCAGATTAACTTTGATCCTTGGATGTCTCAATTACGACAGGAAGTGATGTGGTTCAAGCCTTTAGGTTGATACGTAATTGGGCTGTTGCATCGAAAGGTTGGAGTACTGGTGTCTCCACATCACTGGTTGCTGAAGCGGGGCTGCAAATTATGATGGTGTTGGATCATCTCTTCGAATGACTTTGTTGTCTTTGCTGCTGGTTCTGGATGGGTAGTTCTTTCTTTTGTTATGCATATTCCTTGTCATTTGGTCATCCTCGTCTATGTCACTCTTACTATGTAATAGTTGCTTCTGTTTAGAATGTCATTCTCGTCTGGATCACGAGAGTCTGAGCGCTGCAGATGGGTGCGTTTTGGTGGTGTAGCAAGATTTCTTATGAACTATCATGTCTTGCTGTTTATATCAGTAGTAGTCACTAGTTAGTGTTTGAATGTTGTATATATCGTTGTTTCGAACTGTTTATTGTCTCGAACTACTGGTGGGCTAAATGAGGGCATCACCATTCTCCAGTGTTCAGAGTATATCTCCTTTTCAAGTTATATAATTTGTGCTCAGTGTATTTTCGATGATGTACACTTGTTTGGGCTAGTGAGGTGTCGTTGAATATGGGCCGAGTAGTAACGCAATGCCAAACAGGTCAATTATGACTCTCAGGCCGGGCTCTCAAAAGATCCTGAAAAAAAGGTTCGGCTCTCCAAAAAAGAAAGAATAAGGACTCTTAGGCCGACATGTGGGCGCCACCGGTGTTTTCGTGCGCTTGCACGCCGAGAGCATATTGGCCCGTGCTCGAAATTCATGCTACCTTTTCATCCCAGTCTCCCGCCCCTCCCCCACCTCTGGAATCTCGATTCCTACTCCTGTTCCCCCAAATCCCCCTCCTATACTCCCTATACTCAGGCGCACTATCATGTCGCCGGTCAACGCGGATCTCTGAGCCAGAGATCCTGAGGTCCGTCCTGCCTTCGGTCGCTGCATGCTGTCGCTCAACAGTGGCATGGCGACACTTGACGACCAGTTTGCCGGCAAAGTGTTGATGGTAACCATTAACGGTGACCGTCCTCCCGTCTCGTCGGACGACCTTGTCAAAGCTCTTGGCATTGCGCACGGCATCCAAATAAGTGACTTGCTCATCGAAGTCTATCCGCCACCGGCTGATTTCTTCGTCAAGTTCCGGACAACTTTCAACTACAGTCGTGTGTTCGAATCTTCCCGGCGTTTGTTCTGCGATGGCGCGTTGGTGAGCTTTGATCGGTGGCACCCAGGATGGGGCTCGGTGCCCTCTGAGCTTGAGTTTTTAACAAAGCTTACCTTCCACGGCATGCCTCGACGTGCTTTGAACAGCGAGTCCATGAACGAGCTTATCAACGACCTTGGAGGTGAGCTCATAAGTATGTTTGTTCCTCCAGACAGCTGGGCTCTGACGGTTATGGAATGGATGAAGAAGCCGTCCACCATACCGAAGGTGATTGGTGTTGAGATACCGGTGCAGGAACTAGGGTTGTGCTATTCGTCGCCACCAAGGCCGCCGCGGACCACGTTATGGATGTACCTGTACCGAGTGTTCGTGCATGTCGAAGAAGTGGTCAATCCATCAATCGAAGTCCTGTCGCCGCCGCTAGTGCCAGGGTCCGTCGATGACATCCATTACAGGAGTCAACGTCAGACTTTCCCTGTGTTGCTCGGAACGATGGACGGCACAGGGCCTACTCCATCGCGCGGCGGAGGCCACTGCTTCTTTGGGAGAAGAGGCAGGGCTGGCTGCCTGGATGTGCTCTAATTTGAGGTAACAACTAAATCTTGTCAGATACTAGTTAAATCCGAGCTATGGGTGTGAAGCACTGATATGCCAGTACATTTGATTGTGACCTGTTCTAATTTTGTACCTGAACTTTTTTTAGAAAGGGTTGTACGTCAACTTAATGTGCTAGCAGAACTTATTGTGTTGTCTGTCTGTTTTCTTTGCACAACATTCAAGATATTTCCCCGTCATTGATAAAGACGATGAACCGTTATGTACGACTTCGTTGGTTTCAACATAGCCCTTCCCGTAGCGATCCACTGCTTCCACCCTGATTGTGCCGCCTGCGTGAAATTTTTGTATGCAAGTTCAGTGTGCTATGATGTTCTATATGATTGTGTCAACTACATAAGTTTTTACTGAGCATCAGCAAGGCATATGGCTGAAAGATGTATTTACGAGCATCGACCGATGGGTCTCTCTCTCACACACACACACACGCACACACACGCGCACACGCACAAGTGGGACCCGTTGAATTATTTATTTGCTCATGACAACTTTTAATTAGGTTCCACTGTAATCTAACTTTTTTCTTAATTTATTAATTGAGCTCAGTGACTTCAAAAAGTTGTACAAAAGCCTTGTTTGGGCCTTTCCGGCGTCGCTGAATGTGGGCCGAGTAACCATGTTAGGTTGTACTATACTACACATGCCTTTTTTCAACATCAGCAATGCAACTGGGCCGACAGTTGTACACAATATCCGGGTCAACTTGTTATTCTCCGCCCCGCTAGGCTGCAAACTTTCCTAGGAGGTATGCATTAGGCTTAACAAGAAAATGGACTTTAAGAAATAATAAATGGGATGTAATTATAATAACTGCAAAGTTCCTATGCACCAAACACGCAATTAGTTTGAAAAATATATTATTTTTGGAATTTGAAAATTTTAATTTCATTACTTGTTGCACGCGCAATATTTCGTTGGATTTTAACGTAATACAACTTTATTTTGAAATTATATTTAACCTGACTAGAAATTTCGGATAAAAATATTTTGGATCCCATCAAAATGTGGGATTTTTTTTTGAATTCTGTTTTGAGCGGTTGTTTGAAATTATTAATCGTTGTCCTAGCTAGAAGTTGGGCTGTACTTTTAACAAACTGTAAATGGGTTGTAGTAAATTCCATTAGAATTAAAAAATGGGTTGTACATTCTTACAAATCGCAAATGGGCTATATGTTCTGTGCCAAATCTAAGCTGTGGGCCTACTAAGTTGACGCGTACCAAGAGCTTTGTCAACTTAGTCAATATAAACGATTCTAGCTGCAGTGATCGTACGATATCCATCCAACGGCCGTAGTGCTTCTTCAACCTCTGGTCTTCTTGCTCCAGCCGCCTAAAGCAGCGCCAGTTGCGTCGCATGCTCCTGCCTCATGTGGCCGGATGTGATGCCGTGGAGGCCTCACCGCCCCGTACTACTCCCACCGCTGGCCAGGCCATCCCTCTACTCACCCACACCCCCTGTTATTCTGCGGGGACGGCAGCCTCACACCGCAGCCGAACCAGTGAACCCTCGTACTCCTCTTCGTGTGGGCTTCTACTGCTGCGTCTTCCCCGGCTCCACATCGTCCCCTTCCTAGGCCTCGCCGTCGTCCAGACCACCGCCCTGGTGCTCTCAGCGCGGCGTGGTCAACGTGGTCAACGACCGACTTGCATCGGAAGAGTACTATATGTGGAGAGGCTGACAGCTGGGTCTAGGCGGCCGTAAGGAAGTGCCTCCTTATTACGCGCAAAATAATTATTCCTCCACCTGACAGCAGGGACCCACCGGACGGGCCACCTTATTTCGCGAAAAAACGTTTCCCCCCTGACTGCTGGGACCCACCGGACGGGCCAGCGTATTTCGCGAAAAAACGTTCCCCCCGCTGTCAGCTCGGACCCACCGAAAGTGCCTCCTTATTACGCACAAAAAAATGAATACTCCCCCTGCTAGCTGGGACCCACCATGGTGGGAGGCTGACTTGTGGGCCTACTAAGTTGACTGGGACGGGGGCGTTTGTCAACTTTAGTCAATATGAATGATTCTAGCTCCAGTGACCGTACGATGTCCATCCAACGGCCGTAGTGCTTCTTCAACCTCTGGTCTTCTTGCTCCAGCCGCCCAAAGCAGCGCCGGTCGTGCCGCATGCTCCTGCCTCCCGTGGCCGGCTGTGCTGCCGCGGACGCCTCACCGCCCCCTACTATTCCCACCGCTGGCCAGGCCTTGCGGTGACGGCAGCCTCACACCGCAGCCGAACCAGTGAACCGGCGACGGCTTCCACTGCCGCATCTTCCCTAGCTCCCCGTCGTCCCCTTCCTAGGCCTCGCCGTCGTCCACCGCCCAGGTGCTCTCGGCGCGGCGTGGTCAACGTGGTCAAGGAACGACTTCCATCGGACGTGGACTGTATGTGGAGAGGCTGACAGCTGGGTCCACGGCCGCAGCAAAGAAGTGCCTCCTTATTACGCGGAAAATAGTGATTCCTCCACCTGACAGCTGGGACCCACCGGACGGGCCACTGTATTTCACGAAAAAACGTTTCCCCCTGACTGCTGGGACCCACCAACTACATCTTCGCACGCAAGGAAGTGCGTTCGGGCAAAAAAATGATTCACACCCTGATTGCTGGGACCCACCAGCTAAATCTTCACAGGCAAGGAAGTGCCCGACAGTCGGGACCCACCTGGTTGATGCGTATGTAGCGTTGTCATTCTGGTCGCGAACGTGTACGTATATATATATATACTGGTGGATGTAGAGGCGCGCACGTGTCGTAGTAGAGGCGCGTACGTGTCGTAGTAGAGGCGCGCACGTAGCATGTACACGTACGTACAACGGCCAGGGTGCAAGAAAGAAAATACGGCCACGTATGTGTACATACGGGCGGGGTCTCGAACGCCTACTCGCGCATACGTACGGCTAGGGCTCGTATACATGGCTGGGTCGGAACGGAGAAACATCGTCGTCGTCGTGTTCATGGGGAGGCAACGAAATGCGTCGTGTTCATGGGAAGGCAATGGAATGCATCGTGTTCATCGGGAGGCAACGGAACGTGTGGGAGCCAACCGGTTGGGTCAGAACGGAATGCGTGGTCGTGTTCATCGGGAGGGCTTGGACGAAACAGACGATGGAAACGAGGCCTGGTGTACCGCACAACGGAGGAAACAGACCTCCTACGTTCGGAATGGGGTCCTGTTGATCGGGAGGGGTCTGGCGTATCGCAAAACGGAGAAAACGGACCTCCTACGGTTGAAACGGGGGTCCTGTTGATCGGGAGGGGTGTGGCGTACCGCAAAATGGACGAAACGGACCTCCTACGGTCGAAACGGGGTCCTGTTGATCGGGAGGGGTGTGGCGTACCGCAAAACGGACGAAACGGACCTCCTACGGTCGAAACGGGGGTCCTGTTCATCGGGAGGGGTGTGGCGTACTGCAAAACGGGACTCCACGGGATACTGTTCATCTCCACCGTCGACCTCCTCCAGCCTCCACGGGTTACCGTCGACCTCCTCCAGCCTCCACGGGCTCCTGTTCATCCAGCCTCCACTGCGCGCTACTCCACCGGCTACTGTTCAACCACCCCTCCACGGGCACCCCTCCACCCTCTATTGTTCATCCAGCCCTCCACACCACGGGGTCCTGTTCAACCACCCCTCCACGGGCACCCCTCCACCCTCTATTGTTCATCCAGCCCTCCACACCACGGGGTCCTGTTCAACCACCCCTCCACGGGCACCCCTCCACCGTCTACTGTTCATCCAGCCCTCCATAGGGTGGTCCTGTTCATCCAGCCCTCCACGGGGTCCTGTTCATCCAGCCCCAACCGGCTCGATCGATCGAGGTCATGTTCATCCAGAGGCAAAACCACGAGGTCCTGTTCATCCACCCCCACCGGGAACTGATCATCCAAACCCCCCTAGCAATGCTCACTGTTCATCCACAGGTAGTATCGATCGGCTTCAGTCAGTAGCAGTAGCGAAGGAATCGCTCGATCGGGTTCAGTTAACAGCCATCGATCGATCGCTCGGGTTCAGTAACACGTAGCCTGCAGTGCAATCGCTCGGGTTCAGTTAGAGCCCAACGCCTCGCTCGGGTTTAGTTAGAGCCAATGCCTCGCACACACGCGCGTACGTGTACGAGAGAAACGCGCATCGCTCGGCCCCCGACCCCCCACCGTAACCGGGAACTCCCCGAAATTTTCCTCCCCCTCGCTTCTACCACGGTTTTTTCCGTCATGGACGGCCCAAAGAATGTCATGCAGCTGCGTCTCCGGCCCGCCCAGGACGAAAAGCCCATTTTCTATCATGATTTTTTGTTATAGAAGCAGGAGCCCACCACATCTATGATGATACTGGGTTTTGTCACAATTATCGTCATAGAAGTGTCATATGTATGACAGAAATTTTTTTGTTCGGCCCTAAATGTCACGGATCTGTCTTTTTTTGTAGTGCTCCTTGAGGATTTTCAAAGCGACCACGTCTTGAGAACTTCTGGAATTTCTTCACGAGCAGTGCTAGCTCATGGCTCAGTTCTTCACGATCACCAAGGCTACTACCAGAATCTTCATCTTCAGAGTCAGACACTGCCTTGGCCTTCAGGGCACGTGATCTGCCATAGCTCGAACCATAGAGATCTCTCTTCTCAGCAAGCTGGAACTCATGAGTATTTAGCCTCTCGAGGATATCAGCGGGATCAAGTGACTTGTAATCAGCACGTTCTTGTATCATCAATGCTAGAGTATCAAATGAGGAATCAAGCGATCTCAGCAATTTCTTCACCACTTCATGGTCGGTGATGTCAGTGGCACCAAGTGCTTGAAGCTCATTTGATATGTCAGTGAGGCGATCGAAGGTTTGTTGAACATTTTCATTTTCGAGTCTTTTGAAGCGGTTGAAGAGATTGCGAAGAACATCAACTCGTGAGTCACACTGTGTTGAGACTCCTTCATTGACCTTGGACAGCCTATCCCAGATGAGTTTAGCAGTTTCCAACGCACTCACTCTTCCATACTATCCTTTGCTCAGATGGCCACATATGATATTCTTCGCTTGAGAGTCGAGTTGCTTGAATCTCTTCACATCAGCAGCATTCAGAGAAGGTGTGATTGAGGGAACACCATTTTCCACAACATACCAGAGATCGTTATCAATTGCCTCAAGATGCATTCGCATCTTATTCTTCCAGTAGGGGTAGTCCGTCCCATCGAAGGTAGGACACCCAGCAGAGACCTTGATCATACCTGCGGTCGACATAACTAAAACTCCAGGCGGTTAAACCAAAATCACACAGAACAAGGGAGTACCTTGCTCTGATACCAATTGAAAGTGCGTTATATCGACTAGAGGGGGGCTCTTCACTGAGGAATTTGCAGGTGAGGAAATTCCTTAGCGAAGAACTACTAGCAGCGGAATAAGTACTCAAAAGTAAACATAACAGAGCACAAGCATAGTCATCATGATGAAATGAAGACAAGCACAGAGTACAAAAAGCGTAAACACAGGATAACACAGGATGAAGACAAACAGACTGAAGAAATTGAACTGAGGAAATTGAGAAAGTCTTCAGTCAAAGTCTTCAAACAAAGATATGAACAAGCACTCAACACAGTTATGAGGAAATGAAAGAGTTGAGGAAATAGAACCAGTGAGCTTGGTGAAGACAATGATTTGGTAGACCAGTTCCAACTGCTGTCTCAGTTGTACGTTTGGTTGGAGCGGCTAGGTATTTAAACCTGAGGACACACAGTCCCGGACACACAGTCCTCACCGTATTCTCCTTGAGCTAAGGTCACTCAGACCTCCCCCAATCACTCATGGTAAGTCTTCAGGTGACTTCAGAACCTTCACAAACTTGGTCACTCGGCAATCCACAATTCCTCTTGGATGCTCTAGACCTTTACGCCTAACCGTATGGAAGAAGCACAGTCTTCAAAGGTAACAAGCGTCGGATCCACGCAGGATCAATCTCTTCAGTGATGCTCAATCACTTGGGGTTTGTAGGTGTTTGGGTTTGGGTTTTCCTCACTTGATGATTTTCGCTCAAAGTCCTCGGAGGATGGGATGCTCTCAAATGACAAGTCTCAGTTTCTCTTGGAGCAGCCAACCAGCTAGTGGCTGTAGGGGGCGGCTATTTATAGCCTAGGGAGCAGCCCGGCATGATAAGACATAAATGCCCTTCAATGATATGACCGTTAGGTGGTTAGATATTTTAGGACAGCTGGCACAAGGCACAGCAACGGTTGGAAATTTGAGTATCAAATTCCTCAGGGCTATCATGTTCCTCACTGTGTAGGCAATCTGCACTGGCGAATTCCTAACTCCTCAGTCAGAACAAATTCCTCAGAGACCAGAAGAACTTCGTCTCTATCACTGAAGAATATGACTGAACTGTATGAGATTTCCAATGGCTTCACTCGAAGGGATTGGTAGGTGTAGGATTTTGAGTTGAGCATCACATGGAAATTTTTCCTTAGTATTTCCTCGACTCCCTTTAACAGTACGGTGTTTCCTATGACTCAAGAAAGAGAAAATGAAACTACGAAAACAAAAGTCTTCATGCTTCATGTTCCTCAAATGAATATCAAGTCTTCAGGATTGCACCAATTTCTTCACTTTCAAAGTCTTCAGAAAGTCTTCAGAAATCCAAAGTCTTCAGTCGAAGAACTTAATTTTTAGGGGTCGACTTTCCCTGTAAATATCAAACTCCTCATAGACTTATAGACCTGTGTATACTCAAAAACAAATTAGTTCCTTAACCTATAAGTCTTCAATGCACCAAAATAACTAAGGGGCACTAGATGCACTTACACTAACTGAACCGGAGCGAGGCGTTCGCGTACTAAACCCGAGCGATCGATCGATGGCTGTTAACAGAACCCGATCGAGCGATTCCTTCGCTACTGCTACTGACTGAAGCCGATCGATACTACCTGTGGATGAACAGTGAGCATTGCTAGGGGGGTTTGGATGATCAGTTCCCGGTGGGGGTGGATGAACAGGACCTCGTGGTTTTGCCTCTGGATGAACATGACCTCGATCGATCGAGCCGGTTGGGGCTGGATGAACAGGACCCCGTGGAGGGCTGGATGAACAGGACCACCCTATGGAGGGCTGGATGAACAGTAGATAGTGGAGGGCTGGATGAACAGCAGCCCATGGAGGGGTGGTTGAATAGGAGCCTGTGGAGAGGGCTAGTTGAACAGTAGCCGGTGGAGTAGCGCGCGGTGGAGGCTGGATGAACAGGAGCCCGTGGATGAACAGTCACAGGTCAAGGCTGGAGGAGGTCGATGGTGGATGAATAGTATCCCATGGAGGCTAGAGGGGGTCGACGGTGGAGATGAACAGTATCCCGTGGAGTCCCGTTTTGCGGTACACCACACCCCTCCCGATGAACAGGACCCTTGTTTTGACCGTAGCGCTCCAACACAAGTCTGTTTCCTCCATTTTGCGGTATGCCACACCCCTCCCTATCAACAGGACCCCGTTTCGATCGTAGGAGGTCCGTTTCCTCCGTTTTGCAGTACGCCAGACCCCTCCGAATGAACAAGATCCCGTTTCGAACGTGGCCAGTCAAACACAAGGCCGTTTCCTCCGTTCCGCGGTACGCCAGGCCTCGTTTCCATCGGCTGTTCCAAACTCTCCCGATGAACATGACGACGCATTCCGTTCTGACCCAGCCGGTTGGCTCCCCATGAACACGACAACGACGCAGTTTCTTCGTTCCGACCCAGCCATGTACACGAGCCCTGGCCATACATATGCGCGAGTAGGCATTCGAGACCCCTCCCGTATGTATGTACGTGGCCGTATTTTCTTTCTTGCACACTGGCCGCTGTACGTACGTGTACATGCTACGTGCGCGCCTCTACTATGATACGTGCACGCCTCTACATCGACCAGTATGTACGTACAAGTTCGCAACCAGAATGACAATACTATGTACGCTTCGACCAGGTGGGTCCCGACTGTCAGGCTCTTCCTTGCGTGCGAAGATGTAGCTGGTGGGTCCCAGCAGTCAGGGGGGCGAATCATTTTTTTTGCCTGGACACACTTCCTTGCGTGCGAAGATGTAGCTGGTGGGTCCCAGCAGTTAGGGCGAAATGTTTCTTCTGCGAAATACGGTGGCCCGGCTGATGGGTCCCTGATGTCAGGTGGAGGAATAATTATTATGCGTGTAATAAGGAGGCACTTCCTTGCTATGGCCGTGGACCCATCTGTCAGCCTCTCCATGTACAGTCCACGTCTGATGGAAGCGGTTCCTTGACCACGTTGACCATGCGGCGCCGAGAGCACCAGGGCGGTGGACGACGGCGAGGCCTAGGAAGGGGACGATGCGGAGCCGGGGAAGACACGACAGTGGATGCCCACACGTAGAGGAGTATGAGGGTTCACTGGTTCGCTGTGGTGTGAGGCTGCCGTCGCCGCAGAATAACAGGGGGTGTGGGTGAGTAGAGGGATGGCCTGGCCAGCAGTGGGAGTAGTAGGGGGCGGTGAGGCCTCTGCGACATCGCAGCCGGCCATGGGAGGCAGGAGCACGAGGCACAACCGGCACTAGTTTGGGCGGCTGGAGTAAGAAGACTAGAGGTTAAAGAAGCACTACGGCCATTGGATGGACATCGTACGGTCACTGGAGCTAGAATCGTTCATATTGACTAAGTTGACAAAGCCCTCCGTCCCCGTCAACTTAGTTGGCCCACAAGTCAGCCTCCCACTATTGTGGGTCCCAGCTAGCAGGGGGTATTCATTTTTTGTGCGTAATAAGGAGGCACTTCCTTGCGTGCGAAGATATAGCTGGTGGGTCCGACCTGTCAGCGGTGGGAACTTTTTTTGTGAAATATAGAGGCCCTTCTGGTGGGTCCCAGCTGTCAGGTGGAGGAATCATTATTTTGCGCGTAATAAGGAGGCATTTCCTTGCGTGCGGCCGTGGACCCAGCTGTCAGCCTCTCCACGCACAGTCTACTTCCGATGGTGTCGTTCGTTGGCCACGTTGACAACTCCGCACCGAGCGCATCCAAGGTGGTGGACGACGGCGAGGCCCCGGACAGTAACGAGCCGGAGATGGGAAGACGCGGGAGTAGAGTCACAGACGGAGAGGTGTATGAGGGTTAACTGGTTCTGGTGCGGTGTGGTTCAGCAGTCAGTGGAGAAGAACATGAGGTGTGGAGGGGTGGAGGGATGGCCTAGCCAACGGTGGAGTAGCGCTTCACAGCGAAGCGTGCTAAGCAGTGCTGCTAGCAGCAGGAGGCGGGAGCAGGTGGTCCTGGCGGCGCTGGAGGAAGAAGACGAGAGATTGAAGATGGATGCCGGTCGTTGGATGTAAATCCAACGACTAACGATGTCAGAATCATTTGTTGACTAAGTTGACAACGACTTGCATTGTCTTCAACCTATTGGCCCACATTTCAGCCTCCAAAAATATGGCACGTATTCAACCCATTTTTTCAGAATTTACAGTCTTTTTTTGAGGGGTAGAATTTACAGTCAATTTGATCTTTTGTTTGAATTACAGTCCATTAGCTGGGCTGGGTGAACAAATAATGTAGCGTCCATGCGGCCCATTTATGTTTTTCCTAAAAAATTACAGGCCATTTGCACTTTCTCGAAATACACGATTTTGCTGGGCTGATTATTATAATGTTGGGGTGGGCGCAGCAATGTTATCAAAAAATAAACAGAGACTGAGCATTTTGTTTTATATATATATATATATTTAAATAATAAGTGATTTATTATTACATTGGTCCTTAAATCTTACCAAGCTTTTGTACACAATCACCAGGATTTTCGTTGCCAAAAAAATCCAGGATTTTATTGTTAAGAAATTATTTTTATAAGTTAATAAGATGTGGAATATTGTTTTCTTACATATGTAAGTATCTGTTAAATATATGATGACAATAACAAAAATATATAATAACATATAAAATAATTTAATATATATAATATAGTTAGAAGGGAAACATAAGTTGGACCAGGCGTTCCTATTCTTATATAGAAAAATAGAACATACCTCTGCGTTTTCTTCAAAAAAAATACATAAATTGGGCTGCCGATGTTTCAGGAAAAATAAAACCTCAGATGGGAGGTCTATAGGCCGGTCATACGTGATGGCCCTCAAGAAAATACAAACATGCCTATGGACCTCCCATCCGAGGTCATGGGCTGCGCATGTTAAAAAACAAAGCCTAGATGGGGCAGCTCAAAACCCAGCTAATACTTGCTGCCCCAGTGATAATAAATGATACATGCCAGCTCCCCGGCTTCATTGTGAATTTATCTCCTATAGTAACTACGTTGAAGCACCTAAAAAAATGTAACTATGTTGACAAACCCATGGGCCCCAATGTCAGTATAGCATTAGGAGGAAGTATTTTTTCGATGAGGCACTTGCTTGCGTACGGCCATAGACCTGGTGGGTCCCGACTGTCCGCCTCTCCATGTATAGTCCTCTCCAGATTCCTCTCGTTTGTTCAGCACGTTCACAACGGCAGACAGCTGCGTCGCGGCGAGCGCACGAAGGCGCCGGAGGAGATCCGACCACCTGAGGAAGTGCCTTATTAGTAACGAAACAACTGAACTAGCCTAGTGGCCGAGTGACACTACCCGACAGCTGTTCCGCCTGGATTCGATTCCACCTGTGCAGAGAAAATATCTCCAAATTATTTGCCTCTGCCTTTATTGACATGTGGGTCCCAATTGTCATCTACCCCACACCACGTCCAACACTTGCCAAAACCTCGTCCCTCATTTTCTCTGTTTTTCGTACACTCGACATTGTGTGGGCATTTTGAAAATAGCATATCTTTTTGACTGTGCATCATATGAAGATGTGCTATGCATGAATGTTGATCAGCATGATGTTAACTGGCTGGTAGTTCCAGTTTTGACCATGAATAAAACTTCCAACATGATGTTAACACTGTTTTAAACTGTGCTAATATAAATGCTCTGCCTCTGAAAGTTGCAGTTTCTTATCTGAAACTGAACTTGTAGTTTCTTATCTGAAACTGAAACTTGCAGTTTCTTCTCTGAGAATCACATTGTCTGCACTTTTATACTCCTATGAAACTACATTTTTAAGTGCTAAAAATAGATTTCTAGAATTCATAAAATACTTTATATGCTCAATACTACAAATCTGAAATTCAAAAGACATTCATATATGAAAGTACTCTCGAAATACACAACACAAAACATAATTCACAACCTGCAAATACTGACAACCCTAACTCCTCCTGACAATTCACAACCTGCCCGACTATTGGGCTGGGGGGGGCAGTCCCTCCTATTCCTCGGCGGCAGACAGCCGCCCCGTGAGATGATGTGAATGGCGAGGGAGAGGATGGCGGGGAAGTGTCATCGGGCCAACTGTTTTTCTCCTCTTGCAGTTGGGTTCGGTCGACGAAGACTCCACCGGCTTGCTCTGGCATGACACCCTCACAAACGGCACCCTGTAGATGCTCGATCCTTCAATTTCTGGTGGATGCTCCATCTGGGATCGATACTCCCACCACCGCTCCCTCACGATCGGATTCGGTGAATCTGTTTTCTCCATGGCCCAGAGGAGCAGCTCTATGTACTCCCACGTGACTCCCTCCGGGAGTATGGCCGCCTTTTCGCTTTGTTGCAGATATTTGGCCATGGATGTCACGGTCGCCGCTAGTTGGTTCTTGTTGTCAAACCAAGAATGTATCTCCAACATCCTAGCTAGCTTCATAGGGTCGCCGTCTGCGATCCTCACGTATCGGTTGTACTCCTCCATCGATCTACTTCTCCACAACACCTTCACTCGCCGGCGGTGGTTTTTGAATGGAAGAGGAGAGGAGCAGCGCTGGTTTTGGATTAGAACGAGAGAGGAGCGACACTGGTTTTGGATTGGAACATGAGAGGAGGGGCGGTGGTTTTGAAATGGAAGAGGAGAGGAGAGGCGCTGGATTTAGATTGGAACAGGAGAGGAGCGGTGGTGGTTTAAGAGGAGAAGAGCGGAAGAGCGGCGCTGGTCTTGGAAGTATTTTTTTGTTTTGCGTATTTTGGGTCAAAGTTTGACCACGTACTGTATTTGACAAGAAAAATGTGAATGCATGTCACCAAAAATGATATCGTTTGGTCCGTATCTGAATGTACTTTCAAATTATATTATTTCTGCAACGTATAACATATATTTTATTTGAGAAATCTTGGTCAATTATGACCCAGAATAAAAGGGAGACTAGTTAATGTGGGGTCACTTTCTTAATTGAAGGGTAAATTGATTTTGATTTTGATCCCGTCACAGCGCGCCGGCCCTCTCGTCCAATCCTAAATCGCTGCCGCACGCTCCTCTCCCTCTTCTCCATTGAAAAACCACCTCCTCTCCTCTCCATCATCTCCATTCAAAAACCACCATCTCGCCTCTCCCTCTTCTCCATTGCAAAACCACCTCCTCTCCTCTCCATCATCTCCATTCCAAAACCATCACATCGCCTCTCCCTCTTCTCCATTGCAAAACCACCTCCTCTCCTCTCCATAATTTCCATTCCAAAACCATCGTCTTGCCTCTCCCTCTTCTCTATTGCAAGACCACCGTCTCTCCTCCCATCTTCCAAAGCTAGCACCAGACCACTCAGATGGACATTTATGTAGAGGATGCAATAGCGAATCAGGTAGATTGCCAGCGGCAACTAGGCAAAGTTAGCCAGGTTGAACGAGATCCTTACTTGATTTAACAACGAGTGGGAGATTTCGAGGACGGTGAGGGCCATGTGGCAATGTATGCGAAAGAGCGAGACGACGACGATGAGGGCGACGATGTACATGTACTCCTCGGCGGCAGTCACGCCGCAGTCCTTCGAGTTCATCGAGTATCTCCTCTGGGCGATGGAGCAGACAGATTCGCCCGAGGCGGAAGTCAGGCAAAGGTGGTGGGCGTACAGGTCGAAGGTCGAGCACCCAGAGGATAATGAATCGATCAAGTACGGTGTGCCGTTCGTGAGGGTGCAGAGCCAGCCAGAGCCACAGGAGTATTCGTTCTCCCACCGCAAGAGGAGGCCAAATGGCGCGACATTGCTTCCCTGCCATTCTCCACGGTTCCCTCGACGCTCGTCTCGTTTCAACGGCGGCGGTAGGGTTTAAGGTAAGCTTCACACTAACCTAATCTTCCACCTGCTCATGCTTACAATCAGTGTGACAGCTAATGAAAATCATGCCTACAATCAGTCTCCGAGTACTACACCAATCACCCTTAAATAGCTCTAGACCTTTGGGTCAAAGTTGTGACACCGTGTACAAATAAACAAAAATAGATTGGTGCTTCTTTCAGAAAAGAGTACTCCCTAGAAAACTGCCAATATAAGCTACTAGTATTTGGTTAGAGGATTTGCTGCCGAGAAAGATCCGTCCACAGAGAGCGCCACACATCCCACTGGTGGTGGTGGATGCCAATGCGTGCATGGAGCATGGTTGGTGTCAGTAATTTTTACTTGGCACACCCCGCACTCTGCATATATGCCGGTTCTATCCATACATTTATGCAGTTCCACCAAAATGCAGCTGAATAACCGTGTTTGCACAGATAATGAAAAAGCGTGATTACATTATAGTGGCACTAGTTGATGAAACACGAAAAATAAATAGAAGAAAATATTGCGATAGTATCAAGTATACCATGCTGCGAGGGCGAGATGGGCCCTGCGATGCCTCATACGGTACGCCACACCTCATACTGGAAATCGTCCCAAGTCTCCTCGATACACCTTCTGCCAGAGATGAACATCAGTGTACAGCGGTAGTACAAGGAGGGGCTTGAGACATTGAAGTCTCTATTTTTGTGCAGATCAACTAAAATTAAGCACCCCAGTTTGCAGAAATGCTTAAACATTAACAATGGGACTAGTTGATGAAACATACATTAACAAAGAGAAGCACTTTCTTTATCTACATTGGAAATGAAATGATAGAGAGGAAACTCGCCCGATTTTAACTATATTATTACTTCATTTTATCAGTGACACTAGGGTCGAGCAGGTGGCAAACGAGGTGTACCGTGTGTCGCAAGGATGAAGGCCGGGGGTGCTTAGACTGGGATGCTGAAGCTGGCTCTTTCAGTCCCTATCTTCCCCCTGATGTTTCTGTGGTAGCATTTAGGTTGTAATCCAAACTTGGTCGAGCTGGTGCTGCGTCCCCCTACCTGCCTAGATTATGTGGCGAACTTGTCTCCTTCTAGTACTCAGTCCGTTCTAGTAGTAGTTGCATAACTGCCCATTTACACTAAGATGTTGTCGGATAATGGTTATCTATGGTTGGGTTTCTTTAATGAAATCGGAGGGAACCCCCTCTTTCGATATATAAAAAACAGTGGCACTAGCGGTGCCAAAACATCGCCTCAAATTAATAGTGCCACTAGATTAAGGTGCAAAATAATAATATTACTGCTTTATCATGGCAGTGCCAAAACAGTAGCACAAGAGAAGGATCAACATGCAAGATCTTTGGCAAACGGTCAGACCAAAAAGGAACATACCTCGTGATGGGAACCATATCTGCAGTCAACGCCATCGTATAAGGGATGACACCAGTCACCAACATGGATGATTCAATTCATGGCACCTTTTGGTGCAGTTCACCTAAAATGAAGCAATGTCCCATGAGCTAGCAGCTTCTTCTTTTTTTTAAGAAAAGGGCTCCAGCCCCGGTTCCATTTCCCTTAGAAAACGAAACCCACAGAGCTTCTTCTTCATTAGTTGCAATAAAACTAAGCAACATCAAGGTTGGTCGTGAAGCTCCTGGAATGTTCAACTATAATTTGGATATCATTTTTGCAGTTCAACTAAGATCAAGCGTGAAATGTATATCTCTATTTGCACAAAAAAGGTGGAAAGGAGGGTGACAAACAAGTGATGAAACATGCATCAAATGAAAAAAAAGCATGTTCCTTATCTGAATGGCAATCATACAAGGACAGTAGCAATTTCTAGCAGCATTGCTAGATATTAGTGTGGGCATTAGGATTAACTATGACAACCGTTAAATATGACATTACTTTATTGGTGCCATTGCTTCATTTTACCAGCAACATTACATTAACAGCTGCTACAGAGTCGGTATTTGGGCACGGGAGAGTAGGCGGACTAGGACAGTTGCATCTCTAATGAAAAGAAGCAACTTATCTTAATGGGAAATTTAGCAGGACATGAAAAAAAGTGCCATTGATTCATATTACTGGAGGCATTACATTGAAAACAACATTGGTTTAACGTGTCCTTACTTTTAACAGTGCGACTGCTACATTTTACCAGTGGCATTACATAAGAGCGGCTCAGGGCAACAAACATCAGAAGAGGATATCTGGGTTGGTCCCATTTTGTTCGGTATATAGCCACCTTATACTGTGTGAGGCTAGCAAATCTAGTGCTGGACTTACTCTGTTGACTTGTCCTCCAGTCCCCACTTTCTTTCCTTTTTCAACCAATAGATCGGGTTTACATTGAGTTTGTACTGCATTCCCTTTATTTCCCTATTAGACCCAGAGACCAGTTGGATAGCGAGTCTCTGCTACTTTTCGCCCCCATTATTTCCTCTTTCGACCAAGTACTAGATTCAGTTAACAAATCTTCCCCCACCCCCACCCCCTTTCTTCCTTGTTTGAACCAAGTAGTACTAGATTCAAGTGCATGAACTAGTTTTACCTCTTAACAGTAAAAAATTAGGTGGTTTTCAAATAGCCGATCGATCCTATCTATGAGGGGGCCTGAGAAATAGTAAAAGATACAAATGCAGCAACGTCAGGAGCTCGGGAATTAGAGAAAGGCCAGTTTCGAAGGAAGTTATACCTGAGGGTCGCCGGGATCTCGCTAGGTGGGCGGCGGGAGGCCGGACCTGCCCACACTATGGCAGCGAGGAAGAAGGAGTGGGAGGCCCTCCCTCGCCAGTGATGCTTGGGAGAGAACGGCAAGGCACACTGATCAGGACGCGCCGGCAGTGGGTAAGAGCCGTTGCCAAGGACGACCGTGTGAACATTGCACCTTCTCACCTTCCCCGACTGGAGGATCCGGCTGGATATGTGACCAGCGGTGAGCAGAGAGAGAGAGTGTGGCCACCGCTGTCGTGTTTAGATCTAGAGAGGACGAGACAGTGTGAAGAGAGCAACACTAGCAAGCAAGCGCGTAGGCTCCTACCTATGTAGTGGAGTACTAGTTTTCTTTTGTCTACCGGCGGGAGCCGGCTTGACCTCGGCAATGACTGTCGAGAAGTCTTCATGCACGTGCCCCGAAGGCGCAGTTGTCGTCATTTTGATCTGAAGCACCGGATTATAACATATAACACGAAAAAATGCCACATGACAAGAAATCATAACCTCACTGCCCAAAGGAGACAATATGAATCCCGATGGACAAACCAGACGAGGATCAAAGCTCAAATTAAAGATAAACTCGTAGAAAAGGGGTCCATCGATAGATGTCCTAATTAACATAGCCGGCTTGACCTAGATGGCAGCCGAGTAGTCTTCGTGCATGTGACCCCAATGACTAGCCCAACTCAGTTGTCGCTGTTTAACCCTCACTGATCCGAAGCACATGACACCTAATTTTGCGAGATGACAAGAGACCTTTTTTTAGATTTATCACCAGAACTACAACCCTGTACAACACAGCCTGCACGATATGTAGACGATAGCCAATCCAGGCGTGTCTGCTGGAGTCTGGTCACATGCATGGACGAACTGATCTTCCGTGTCTTGTAGGGATTGTCTAGGTACCAACGTATGTACTCCTACAACACTTCTCTAGTAGTACTATTGCTCGTCTCTCTTCTATTAACACACCCGACTTGCAGGGCAGGGGACTGTGCCTATGGTCGGTTCTCAATTGTGGTCCCAGATGTGTGTGCAAACGTAATATGACGCGCGTTCCAATCGGAGAGCGGCGTGCCAGACCGATCGACCGTCTGGGGTGCGACGCGAACGCGACGGGCATGGTGTATACTCCGTACATGTGTACCGCCGTTTTCTTAAGGCTTTATTTCATGGTGCAATCCATGGATACAAAATTAGTATACTGTACTATTTAAAAGTCGAGGGCGGGGCTTTTCCTATGCGGTAGGCGGGGCAGTTCTGGCTAGTCGGTTCGACAGAGACGCGAGAAGATAAGGGAGTAGGCTGCTGCAAACGTAGGGTTGTGTGATTTGACAGCGAGTTACTGCTGGACAGGTGGGGCCCTGTGATTTGACTTGCCATTATCATTTTAACTGCGGCGCTACGACCGGCGTGAGTCTCCCGATTCCTGACCACCTCCATACAGGTACCTCTCCCAATGCTCCACCATGTAGAGGCAGGCTCTTGCATGAGAGCTGATACGTCTCCAACGTATCTATAATTTTTTATTGTTCCATGCTATTATATTATCTGTTTTGGCTGTTTATGGGCTTTATTATACACTTTTATATTATTTTGGGGACTAACCTATTAACCTAGAGCCCAGTGTCAGTTTGTGTTTTTTCCTTGTTTTAGAGTATCGCAGAAAAGGAAAATCAAACGGAGTCCAATTGACCTGAAACTTCATGGAACTTATTTTTGGAAGGAAAGCAACCCGGGAGACTTGGAGTCCACGTAAGGGAAGCAATGAGGAAGCCACGTGACAGGGGGGCGCGCCCACCCCCCTGGGCGCGGCCACCCCCTGGGCGCGCCCTCCACCCTCGTGGGCCCCTCGTGGGTCCCCTGACGTACTTCTTCCGCCTATATATCTCCATATACCCTAAAACGATCGAGGAGCACAATAGATCGGGAGTTCCGCCGCCAGAAGCCTCCGTAGCCACCGATAGCCAATCTAGACCCATTCCGGCACCCTGCCAGAGGGGGAAGCCCTCTCCGGTGGCCATCTTCATCATCCCGGTGCTCTCCATGACGAGGAGGGAGTAGTTCTCCCTCGAGGCTGAGGGTATGTACCAGTAGCTATGTGTTTGATCTCTCTCTCTCTCGTGTTCTTGAGGTGTTACGATCTTGATGTATCACGAGCCTTGCTATTATAGTTGGATCTTATGTTTCTCCTCCCCCTCTACTCTCTTGTAATGGATTGAGTTTCCCCTTTGAAGTTATCTTATCAGATTGAGTCTTTTAAGATTTGAGCACACTTGATGTATGTCTTGCCGTGCGTATCTGTGGTGACAATGGGATATCACGTGATTTACTTGATGTATATTTTGGTGGTCAACTTGCGGGTTCCACCCATTAACGTATGCATAGGGGTTGGCACACGTTTTCATCGTGATTCTCCGGTAGAAACTTTGGGGCACTCTTTGAGGTCCTATGTGTTGGTTGAATAGATGAATCTGAGATTGTGTGATGCATATCGTATAATCATACCCACGGATACTTGAGGTGACATTGGAGTATCTAGGTGACATTAGGGTTTTGGTTGATTTGTGTCTTAAGGTGTTATTCTAGTACGAACTCTAGGGCTGTTTGTGACACTTATAGGAATAGCCCAACGGATTGATTGGAAAGAATAATTTTGAGCTGGTTTCGTACCCTACCATAATCTCTTCGTTTGTTCTCCGCTATTAGTGTCTTTGGAGTGACTCTTTGTTGCATGTTGAGGGATAGTTATGTGATCCAATTATGTTATTATTGTTGAGAGGACTTGCACTAGTGAAAGTATGAACCCTAGGCCTTGTTTCAACACATTGCAATACCGTTTACGCTCACTTTTATCATTAGTTACCTTGCTGTTTTTATATTTTCAGATTACAAAAACTATTATCTACCATCCATATACCACTTGTATCACCATCTCTTCGCCGAACTAGTGCACCTATACAATTTACCATTGTATTGGGTGTGTTGGGGACACAAGAGACTCTTTGTTATTTGGTTGTAGAGTTGCTTGAGAGATACCATCTTCATCCTACACCTCCTATGGATTGATAAACCTTAGGTCATCCACTTGAGGGAAATTTGCTACTGTCCTACAAACCTTGGAGGCCCAACAATGTCTACAAGAAGAAGGTTGTGTAGTATACATCAAGCTCTTTTCTAGCGTCGTTGCCGGGGAGGTGAGTGCTTGAAGGTATATCTTTATATCTTGCAATCGAGTCTTTTCGTTTCTTGTTTTATCACTAGTTTAGTTTATAAAATAAAACTATAAAAAAAGGAATTAAGAGTACCTCATATGCTTCATCTTTTTAATATCTATCATGAAAATAAGGATTCCGATAATTGTGCTCAAGTGCTAGAAGAAGAATGCATTACAATGTTTGGCACTAAATATTTGAATGATGAGCATGATTGCAATGTTGTTAGTATGAATTCCTTGAATATCCATGATGCTAATGATATGCAAAGCCACAAGCTTGGGGAAGCTATGTTTGATGAAGATGATATTTTTTGTCCCCCAAGTTTTGATGAGAAAATTTATTATGATGATAGCATGCCTCCTATTTATGATGATTATAATTATGAAAGTGGATTCGGAGAGGTCATGACTTTATTTAGTGATGAATCCACTATTCCGGAAGAGGTTCCAATTGATTATGAGAACAAAGTTGCTATCTATGATGATTATTGTGATGACTTGTATGCTATAAAGAGTAATGATATCCATGAAACTTGTCATCATGATTTTAGTTTTCAATTGGATTATGCCTCACATGATAATTATTTTGTTGAGTTTGCTCCCACTATTATTCATGAGAAGAATTTTGCTTGTGTGGAGAGTAATAAAATTTCTATGCTTGTAGATCATGAAAAGAATGCTTTAGGTGCTGGTTATATTGTTGAATTCATTCATTATGCTACTGAAAATTATTATGAGGGAGGAATATATGCTTGTAGGAATTGCAATAATATCAAGTTTCCTCTCTATGTGCTTAAAGTTTCAAAGTTATGCTTGTTTTACCTTCCTATGCAAGTTGATTCTTGTTCCCGCAAGTTGTTTTCTCACAAAATCCCTATGCATAGGAAGTGGGTTAGACTTAAATGTGCTAGTCATATTCTTCATGATTCGCTCTTTATATTTCAATTCTAATCTTTTATGTGAGCATCATTGAAATCATCATGCCTAGCTAGGGGCGTCAAACGATAGCGCTTGTTGGGAGGCAACCCAATTTTATTTTAGTTCCTTGATTTTTGCTCCTGTTTAGTAATAAATAATTCATCTAGCCTCTGTTTAGATGTGGTTTTAGTTGTTTAATTAGTGTTTGTGCCAAGTAGAACCTTTGGGAAGACTTGGGTGAAGTCTTTATGATCATGCCGTAAAAAATAGAAACTTTAGCGCTCACGAGAATTGCTGCCATTTTTATTTGGAGAGTGCTATTTAGTTAATTATTTTTGCAGATAATTAATAGATAAATTCCTCAGGTCCAGAAATTTATTTGAGAATTTTATGAGTTCCAGAAGTATACGTTTGATTCAGATTACTACAGACTGTTCTGTTTTTGACAGATTCTGTTTTCTATGTGTTGTTTGCTTATTTTGATGAATCTATGAGTAGTATCGGAGGGTATGAACGATAGATAAGTTGTAATACAGTAGATATAACGCCAACATAAATAAAGAATGAGTTTATTACAGTACCTTGAAGTGGTGATTTATTTTCTTATACTAACGGAGCTTACGAGTTTTCTGTTAAGTTTTGTGTTGTGAAGTTTTCATGTTTTGGGTAAGGATTCGATGGACTATGGAATAAGGACCAGCAAGAGCCTAAGCTTGGGGATGCCCAAGGCACCCCAAGGTAATATTCAAGGACAACCAAAAGCCTAAGCTTGGGGATGCCCCGAAGTCATCCCCTCTTTCGTCTTCGTTCATCGGTAACTTTACTTGGAGCTATATTTTTATTTACCACATGATATGTGTTTTTCTTGGAGCGTCATTTTATTTTATTTTGTTTTGCTTGCTGTTTGAATAAAATACCAAGATCTGAAATTATTAAATGTTATAGAGTCTTCACATAGTTGCATAATTATTCAACTACTCATTGATCTTCACTTATATCTTTCGGAGTAGTTTGTTGTTTGCTCTAGTACTTCACTTATATCTTTTTAGAGCACGGTGGTGGTTTTATTTTATAGAAATAGATGAACTCTCATGCTTCACTTATATTATTTTGAGAGTCTTAAATAGCATGGTAATTTGCTTAAATAATCCTAATACGCTAGGCATCCAAGAATAGTAAAAACTTTCATATGAAGTGCATTGAATACTATGAGAAGTTTGATACTTGATGATTGTTTTGAGATATGAGGATGGTAATATTAGAGTCATGCTAGTTGAGTAGTTGTGAATTTGAGAGATACTTGTGTTAAAGTTTGCGATTCCCGTAGCATGCACGTATGGTGAACTGTTATGTGATGAAGTCGGAGCATGATTTATTTATTGATTGTCTTCCTTATGAGTGGCGGTCGGGGACGAGCGATGGTCTTTTCCTACCAATCTATCCCCCTAGGAGCATGTGCGTAATACTTTGTTTCGATAACTAATAGATTTTTGCAATAATTATGTGAGTTCTTTATGACTAATGTTGAGTCCATAGATTATATGCACTCTCACCCTTCCACCATTGCTAGCCTCTCTAGTACCGCGCAACTTTCGCCGGTACCATAAACCCACCATATATGTTCCTCAAAACAGCCACCATACCTACCTATTATGGCATTTCCATAGCCATTCCGAGATATATTGCCATGCAACCTTCCACCGTTCCGTTTATTATGACACGCTCCATCATTGTCATATTGCTTTGCATGATCATGTAGTTGACATTGTATTTGTGGCAAAGCCACCGTTCATAATTCTTTCATATATGTCACTCATGAGTCATTGCACATCCCGGTACACCGCCAGAGGCATTCATATAGAGTCATATTTTGTTCTAAGTATCGAGTTGTTATTCCTGAGTTGTATGTAAATAAAAGTGTGATGATCATCATTATTAGAGCATTGTCCCAGTGAGGAAAGGATGATGGAGACTATGATTCCCCCACAAGTCGGGATGAGACTCCGGACGAAAAAAAGAGGCCAAAGAAGCCCAAATAAAAGAAAGAAAAGAGGCCATAAAAAAAGAGAAAGGCCCAAATAAAAAATAATAATAATAAAATGAGAGAAAAACAGAGAAGGGGCAATGCTACTATCCTTTTACCACACTTGTGCTTCAAAGTAGCACCATGATCTTCATGATAGAGAGTCTCCTATGTTGTCACTTTCATATACTAGTGGGAATCTTTCATTATAGAACTTGGCTTGTATATTCCAATGATGGGCTTCCATAAAATGCCCTAGGTCTTCGTGAGCAAGCAAGTTGGATGCACACCCACTTAGTTTCTTTTTAAGCTTTCATATACTTATAGCTCTAGTGAATCCGTTGCATGGCAATCCCTACTCACTCACATTGATATCTATTAATGGGCATCTCCATAGCCCGTTGATACGCCTAGCTGATGTGAGACTATCTTCTCCTTTTTGTCTTCTCCACAACCACCATTCTATTCCACCTATAGTGCTATGTCCATGGCTCACGCTCATGTATTGCGTGAAGATTGAAAAAGTTTGAGAACATCAAAAGTATGAAATAATTGCTTGGCTTGTCATCGGGGTTGTGCATGATTTAAATACTTTGTTTGGTGAAGATGGAGCATAGCCAGACTATATGATTTTGTAGGGATAGCTTTCTTTGGCCATGTTATTTTGAGAAGACATAATTGCCTAGTTATTATGCTTGAAGTATTATTGTTTCCATGTCAATATTAAACTTTTGTCTTGAATCTTATGGATCTGAACATCTATGCCAAAATAAAGAAGAATTACTTAGAGAAATATGTTAGGTAGCATTCCACATCAAAAATTCTCTTTTTATCATTTACCTACTCGAGGACGAGCAGGAATTAAGCTTGGGGATGCTGATACGTCTCCAACATATCTATAATTTTTGATTGTTCCATGCTATTATATTATCTGTTTTGGATGTTTATGGGTTTTATTATACACTTTTATATTATTTTTGGGACTAACCTATTAACCTAGAGCCCAGTGCCAGTTTGTGTTTTTTTCTTGTTTTAGAGTATCGCAGAAAAGGAAAATCAAATGGAGTCCAATTGACCTGAAACTTCACGGAACTTATTTTTGGAAGGAAAGCAACCCGGGAGACTTGGAGTCCACGTAAGGGAAGCAACGAGGAAGCCACGTGACAGGGGGGCGCGCCCACCCCCCTGGGCGCGGCCACCCCCTGGGCGCGCCCTCCACCCTCGTGGGCCCCTCGTGGGTCCCCTGACGTACTTCTTCCGCCTATATATCTCCATATACCCTAAAACGATCGGGGAGCACAATAGATTGGGTGTTCCGTCGCCAGAAGCCTCCGTAGCCACCGAAAGCCAATCTAGACCCGTTCCGGCACCCTGCCCGAGGGGGGAGCCCTCTTCGGTGGCCATCTACATCATCCCGGTGCTCTCCATGACGAGGAGGGAGTAGTTCTCCCTCGGGGCTGAGGGTATGTACTAGTAGCTATGTGTTTGATTGATACGTCTCCAACGTATCTATAATTTTTGATTGTTCCATGCAATTATATTATCAACCTTGGATGTTTTATATGCATTTATATGCTGTTTTATATGATTTTTGGGACTAACCTATTAACCCAGAGCCCAGTGCCAGTTTCTGTTTTTCCTTGTTTTAGAGTATCGCGGAAAAGGAAAATCAAACGGAGTCCAATTGACCTGAAACTTCACGGAACTTATTTTTGGAAGGAAAGCAACCTGATGGACTTGGAGTGCACGTCAGGAAAGAAACAAGGGAGCCACGAGGTAGGGGGGGCGCGCCCACCCCCCTAGGGCGCGCCCTCCACCCTCATGGGCCCCTCGTGGCCCCCTGACGTACTTCTTTCGCCTATATATCTCCACATACCCTAAAAACATCTGGGAGCACAATAGATCGGGAGTTCCGCCGCCAAAAGCCTTCGTAGCCATCAAAAACCAATCTAGACCCGTTCCGGCACCCTGCCGGAGGGGGCAATCCCTCTCCGGTGGCCATCTTCATCATCCCGGTGCTCTCCATGACGAGGAGGGAGTAGTTCTCCCTCGGGGCTGAGGGTATGTACCAGTAGCTATGTGTTTGATCTCTCTCTCTCTCATGTTCTTGAGGTGATACGATCTTGATGTATCACGCACTTTGCTATTATAGTTGGATCCTATGATGTTTCTTCCCCCCTCTACTCTCTTGTAATGAATTGAGTTTCCCCTTTGAAGTTATCTTATCGGATTGAGTCTTTAAAGATTTGAGAACACTTGATGTATGTCTTGCCGTGCGTATCTGTGGTGACAATGGGATACCACGTGATTCACTTGATGTATGTTTTGGTAATCAACTTGCTGGTTCCGCCCATGAACCTATGCATAGGGGTTGGCACACGTTTTCGTCGTGATTCTGCGATAGAAACTTTGGGGCACTCTTTGAGGTTCTATGTGTTGGTTGAATAGATGAATCTGAGATTGTGTGATGCATATCGTATAATCATACCCACGGATACTTGAGGTGACATTGGAGTATCTAGGTGACATTAGGGTTTTGGTTGATTTGTATCTTAAGGTGTTATTCTAGTACGAACTCTAGGGCTGTTTGTGACACTTATAGGAATATCCCAATGGATTGATTGGAAATAATAACTTTGAGGTGGTTTCGTACCCTACCATAATCTCTTCGTTTGTTCTCCGGTATTAGTGACTTTGGAGTGACTCTTTGATGCATGTTGAGGGATAGTTATGTGATCCAATTATGTTATTATTGTTGAGAGGACTTGCACTAGTGAAAGTATGAACCCTAGGCCTTGTTTCCTAGCATTGCAATACCGTTTACGCTCACTTTTATCATTAATTACCTTGCTGTTTTTATATTTTTAGATTACAAAAACTATTATCTACTATCCATATACCACTTGTATCACCATCTCTTCGCCTAACTAGTGCACCTATACAATTTACCATTGTATTGGGTGTGTTGGGGACACAAGAGACTCTTTGTTATTTGGTTGCAGGGTTGCTTGAGAGAGACCATCTTCATCCTACGCCTCCTACGGATTGATAAACCTTAGGTCATCCACTTGAGGGAAATTTGCTACTGTCCTACAAACCTCTGCACTTGGAGGCCCAACAACGTCTACAAGAAGAAGGTTGTGTAGTAGACATCAAGCTCTTTTCTGGCACCGTTGCCGGGGAGGTGAGTGCTTGAAGGTATATCTTTATATCTTGCAATCGAGTCTTTTAGTTTCTTGTTTTATCACTAGTTTAATTTATAAAAGAAAATTGAAAAATGGAATTAAGTTTGCCTCATACGCTTTATCTTTTTAATATCTATCGTGAGAATAAGGATTCCGATAATTGTGCTCAAGTGCTAGAAGAAGAATGCATTAGAATGTTTGGCACTAAATCTTTAAATGATGAGCATGATTGCAATGTTGTTAGTATGAATTCCTTGAATATCCATGATGCTAATGATATGCAAAGCCACAAGCTTGGGGAAGCTATGTTTGATGAAGATGATATTTTTTGTCCCCCAAGTTTTGATGAGCAAATCTATTATGATGAAATCATGCCTCCTATTTATTATGATTATATTGATGAAAGTGAATTTGGAGAGGTCATAACTTTATTTTGTGATGAATCCACTATTCCGTAAGAGGTTCCAATTGATTATGAGAACAAAGTTGCTATCTATGATGATTGTTGTGATGACTTGTATGCTATAAAGAATAATGATATCCATGAAACTTGTCATCATGATTTTAGTTTTCAATTGGATTATGCCTCACATGATAATTATTTTGTTGAGTTTGCTCCCACTATTATTCATGAGAACAATTTTGCTTGTGTGGAGAGTAGTAAATTTTCTATGCTTGTAGATCAGGAAAAGAATGATTTAGGTGCTAGTTATATTGTTTAATTCATTCATGATGCTACTGAAAATTATTATGAGGAGGAACATATGCTTGTAGGACTTGCAATAATATCAAGTTTCCTCTCTATGTGCTTAAAGTTTTGAAGTTATGCTTGTTTTGCCTTCCTATGCTAGTTGATTATTGTTCCCATAAGTTGTTTGCTCACAAAATCCCTATGCATAGGAAGTGGGTTAGACTTAAATGTGCTAGTCATATTCTTCATGATGCTCCCTTTATGTTACAATTCTTATCTTTTATGTGAGCATCATTGAAATCATCATGCCTAGCTAGGGGCGTTAAACGATAGCGCTTGTTGGGAGGCAACCCAATTTTATTTTAGTTCCTTGCTTTTTTCTCCTATTTAGTAATAAATAATTCATCTAGCCTCTTTTTATATGTGGTTTTATGCTTTTAATTAGTGTTTGTGCCAAGTAGAACCTTTGGGAAGACTTGGGGAAAGTCTTGTTGATCATGCTGTAAAAAACAGAAACTTTAGCGCTCACGAGAATTGCTGCCATTTTTATTTGGAGAGTGATATTTAGTTAATTCTTTTTGAATATGATTAATAGACAAATTACTCAGGTCCACCAATTTATTTGATAATTTTATGAGTTCCAGAAGTATATGTTTGATCCAGATTACTACAGACTGTTCTGTTTTTGACAGATTCTGTTTTCGATGTGTTGTTCGCTTATTTTGATGAATCTATGAGTAGTATCAGAGGGTATGCACCATAGATAAGTTGGAATACAGTAGATATTACACCAATATGAATCTATAATGGGTTCATTACAGTACCTTATGATGGTGATTTATTTTCTTATACTAACGGAGCTTACGAGTTTTCTGTTAAGTTTTGTGTTGTGAAGTTTTCAAGTTTTGGGTAAAGATTCGATGGACTATGGAATAAGGAGTGGAAAGAGCCTAAGCTTGGGGATGCCCAATGCACCCCAAGGTATTATTAAAGGACAACCAAGAGCCTAAGCTTGGGGATGCCCCGGAGGGCATCCCCTCTTTCGTCTTCGTCCATCGGTAACTTTACTTGGAGCTATATTTTTATTCACCACATGATATGTGTTTTGCTTGGAGCATCAATTTATATTGTTAGGATTTTCTTGATGTTATTTAGAACAATGTTTTGCATCTTTTATTCCAATAAAAGTGGCATTGATAGTCTTTACTATGCCTATGTTACAAGTCTTCATGTTGCTGTTTGAAAACAGAAAGTTTACCGCTGTTTCAATAATTCCCTAGAAAAGTCAGAATGTGATAAAATGTTGAGACATTTTGCATATTAAGCTCTGATAAATTTACTACAGTGGGAATTTTCTTTCATAATTTTTGGAGCTAGGGAAGTATGGATGTTGCTGCATTCTTTACAGACTGTCCTGTTTAGCAGATTGCTGTTATCTTTGCATTGTTTGCATATGTTTGGTTCTTTAATGATTCTATTTGAGGATAGGACTATTAAATATGCAGAGGAATTTAGTATGCAATGTTGAATAATAATTTTAGTGATTTTCTACAGTAGAGTATGATAAGGTTTTTGCAATGGTTTATACTAACTTATCTCACGAGTCCTTGTTGAGTTTTGTGTGGATGAAGCTTTTGAGATTTAGGGAGACCGTGATATGAGAGGAATTAAGGAGACACAAAAGCTCAGGATTGGGGATGCCCAAGGCATCCCAATATAATATTTCAAGAAGTATCAAGCTTCTAAGCTTGGGGATGCCCCGGCTGGCACCCCACCTTTCTTCTTCAACAACTATCGGTTAGTTTCGGTTGATCCTAAGTTTTTGCTTCTTCACATGATGTTTGCTATTCTTAGAATGTCATTTTATTTTTCTTTGGTTGCTGTTTGAATAAAATACCAAGATCTGAAATTCTTAAATGTTAGAGAGTCTTCATATAGTTGCATAATTATTCGACTACTCATTGATCTTCACTTATATCTTTCCGAGTAGTTTGTTGTTGCTCTAGTGCTTCACTTATATCTTTTTAGAGCACGGCGGTGGTTTTATTTTGAAGAAATATATGAACTCTCATGCTTCACTTATATCATTTTGAGAGTCTCTAAACAGCATGGTAATTTGCTTTGGTTATGAATTTAGTCCTAATATGATGGGCATCCAAGAGGGATATAATAAAAACTTTCATATAGAGTGAATTGACTACTAAGAGAAGTTTGATACTTGATGAATGTTTTGAGATATGAGGATGGTAATATTAGAGTCATGCTAGTTGAGTAGTTGTGAATTTGAGAAATACTTGTGTTGAAGTTTGTGATTCCCGTAGCATGCACGTATGGTGAACCGTTATGTGATGAAGTCGGAGCATGATTTATTTATTAACTGTCTTCCTTATGAGTGGCGGTCGGGGACGAGCGATGGTCTTTTCCTAGCAATCTATCCCCCTAGGAGCATGCGTGTAGTACTTTGTTTCTATAACTAATAGATTTTCGCAATAAGTATGTGAGTTCTTTATGACTAATGTTGAGTCCATGGATTATACGCACTCTCACCCTTCCACCATTGCTAGCCTCTCTAGTACCGCGCAACTTTCGCCGGTACCATAAACCCACCATATACCTTCCTCAAAATAGCCACCATACCTACCTATTATGGCATTTCCATAGCCATTCTGAGCTATATTGCCATGCAACTTTCCACCGTTTTGTTTATTATGACACGCTCCATCATTGTCATATTGCTATGCATGATCATGTAGTTGACATTGTATTTGTGGCAAAGCCACCGTTCATAATTATTTCATACATGTCACCCATGAGTCATTGCACATCCCGGTACACCGCCGGAGGCATTCATATAGAGTCATATCTTGTTCTAAGTATCGAGTTGTAATTCTTGAGTTGTAAGAAAATAAAAGTGTGATGATCATCATTATTAGAGCATTGTCCCAGTGAGGAAAGGATGATGGAGACTATAATTCCCCCACAAGTCGGGATGAGACTCCGATGAAAAAAAGATAGGCCAAAGAAGCCCAAATAAAAAAAGGAAGAGAAAAGAGGCCATAAAAAAGAGAAGGCCCAAATAAAAAATAAAATTAAATAAAAAATGAGAGAAAAAGAGAGAAGGGGCAATGCTACTATCCTTTTACCACACTTGTGCTTCAAAGTAGCGCCGTGATCTTCATGATAGAGAGTCTCCTATGTTGTCACTTTCCTATACTAGTGGGAATCTTTCATTATAGAACTTGGCTTGTATATTCCAATGATGGGGTTCCTCAAAATGCCCTAGGTCTTCGTGAGCAAGCAAGTTGGATGCACACCCACTTAGTTTCTTTTGTTGAGCTTTCATACATTTATAGCTCTAGTGCATCCGTTGCATGGCAATCCCTACTCACTCACATTGATATCTATTGATGGGCATCTCCATAGCCCGTTGATACGCCTAGTTGATGTGAGACTATCTTCTCCCTTTTTGTCTTCTCCACAACCAACATTCTATTCCACCTATAGTGCTATGTCCATGGCTCACGCTCATGTATTGCGTGAAGATTGAAAAAGTTTGAGAACATCAAAAGTATGAAACAATTGCTTGGCTTGTCATCGGGGTTGTGCATGATTTAAATATTTTGTGTAGTGAAGATAGAGCATCGCCAAACTATATGATTTTGTAGGGATAGCTTTCTTTGGCCATGTTATTTTGAGAAGACATGATTGCTTTGTTAGTATGCTTGAAGTATTATTATTTTTATGTCAATATTAAACTTTTGTCTTGTATCCTATGGATCTGAACATTCATGCCAAAATGAAGAAAAATTACTTAGAGAAATATGTTAGGTAGCATTCCACATCAAAAATTCTGTTTTTATCATTTACCTACTCGAGGACGAGCATGAATTAAGCTTGGGGATGCTGATACGTCTCCAACGTATCTATAATTTTTGATTGTTCCATGCTATTATATTATCAACCTTGGATGTTTCATATGCATTTATATGCTGCTTGATATGATTTTTTGGGACTAACCTATTAACCCAGAGCCCAGTGCCAGTTTCTATTTTTCCTTGTTTTAGAGTATCACAGAAAAGGAAAATCAAACGGAGTCCAATTGACCTGAAACTTCACAGAACTTATTTTTGGAAGGAAAGCAACCTGATGGACTGGGAGTGCATGTCAGGAAAGAAACGAGGGAGCCACGAGGTAGGGGGGCGCGCCCTCCACCCTCGTGGGCCCCTCGTGCCCCCTGACGTACTTCTTCCGCCTATATATCTCCATATACCCAAAAAACATCCGGGAGCACAATAGATCGGGAGTTCCGCCGCCAGAAGCATCCGTAGCCACCGAAAACCAATCTAGACCCATTCCGGCACCCTGCCGGAGGGGGCAATCCCTCTCCGGTGGCCATCTTCATCATCCCGGTGCTCTCCATGACGAGGAGGGAGTAGTTCTCCCTCGGGGCTGAGGGTATGTAGCAGTAGTTATGTGTTTGATCTCTCTCTCTCTCTCTCTCTCTCTCTCTCGTGTTCTTGAGGTGATACGATCTTGATGTATCGTGAGCTTTGCTATTATAGTTGGAACCTATGATGTTTCTCCCCCCTCTACTCTCTTGTTATGAATTGAATTTCCCCTTTGAAGTTATCTTATCGAATTGAGTCTTTAAAGATTTGAGAACACTTGATGTATGTCTTGCCGTGCATATCCGTGGTGACAATGGGATACCACATGATTCACTTGATGTATGTTTTGGTGATCAACTTGCGGGTTCCGCCCATGAACCTATGCATAGGGGTTAGCACACGTTTTTGTCGTGATTCTCCGGTAGAAACTTTGGGGCACTCTTTGAGGTTCTATGTGTTGGTTGAATAGATGAATCTGAGATTGTGTGATGCATATCGTATAATCATACTCACGGATACTTGAGGTGACATTGGAGTATCTAGGTGACATTAGGGTTTTGGTTGATTTGTATCTTAAGGTGTTATTCTAGTACGAACTCTAGGGCTGTTTGTGATACTTATAGGAATAGCCCAATGGATTGATTGGAAAGAATAACTTTGAGGTGGTTTCGTACCCTACCATAATCTCTTCGTTTGTTCTTCGCTATTAGTGACTTTGGAGTGACTCTTTGTTGCATGTTGAGGGATAGTTATGTGATCCAATTATGTTATTATTGTTGAGAGGACTTGCACTAGTGAAAGTATGAACCCTAGGCCTTGTTTCCTAGCATTGCAATACCGTTTACACTCACTTTTATCATTAGTTACCTTGCTGTTTTATATTTTCAGATTACAAAAACTATTATCTACTATCCATATACCACTTGTATCACCATCTCTTCGCCGAACTAGTGCACCTATACAATTTACCATTGTATTGGGTGTGTTGGGGACACAAGAGACTCTTTGTTATTTGGTTTCAGGGTTGCTTGAGAGAGACCATCTTCATCCTACGCCTCCTACGGATTGATAAACCTTAGGTCATCCACTTGAGGGAAATTTGCTACTGTCCTACAAACCTCTGCACTTGGAGGACCAACAATGTCTACAAGAAGAAGGTTGTGTAGTAGACATCATTGATCTCTCTCTCTCTCTCGTGTTCTTGAGGTGTTACGATCTTGATGTATCGCGAGCTTTGCTATTATAGTTGGATCTTATGTTTCTCCTCCCCCTCTACTCTCTTGTAATGGATTGAGTTTCCCCTTTGAAGTTATCTTATCGGATTGAGTCTTTTTAGATTTGAGAACACTTGATGTATGTCTTGCCGTGCGTATCTATGGTGACAATGGGATATCACGTGATTCACTTGATGTATATTTTGGTGATCAACTTGCGGGTTCCACCCATGAACCTATGCATAGGGGTTGGCACACGTTTTCATCGTGATTCTCCGGTAGAAAATTTGGGGCACTCTTTGAGGTCCTATGTGTTGGTTGAATAGATGAATCTGAGATTGTGTGATGCATATCGTATAATCATACCCACGGATACTTGAGGTGACATTGGAGTATCTAGGTGACATTAGGGTTTTGGTTGATCTGTGTCTTAAGGTGTTATTGTAGTACGAACCCTAGGGCTGTTTGTGACACTTATAGGAATAGTCCAACGAATTGATTGGAAAGAATAACTTTGAGGTGGTTTCGTACCCTACCATAAACTCTTCGTTCGTTCTCTGCTATTATTGACTTTGGAGTGACTCTTTGTTGCATGGGATAGTTATGTGATCCAATTATGTTATTATTGTTGAGAGGACTTGCACTAGTGAAAGTATGAACCCTAGGCCTTGTTTCAACACATTGCAATACCGTTTACGCTCACTTTTATCATTAGTTACCTTGCTGTTTTTATATTTTCAGATTAAAAAAACTATTATCTACCATCCATATACCACTTGTATCACCATCTCTTCGCCGAACTAGTGCACCTATATACAATTTACCATTGTATTGGGTGTGTTGGGGACACAAGAGACTCTTTGTTATTTGGTTGCAGGGTTGCTTGAGATAGACCATCTTCATCCTACGCCTCCTACGGATTGATAAACCTTAGGTCATCCACTTGAGGGAAATTTGCTACTGTCCTACAAACCTCTGCACTTGGAGGCCCAACAACGTCTACAAGAAGAAGGTTGTGTAGTAGACATGAAGAGCCCACTCCTCCACTTTTTCCTTGCCTCTTTCCTCCACATATGCAAAAATGCCATGTAAATCAGGCTTATAGCTCACTATTTTACTCCCTCCGTTCCAAAATAGATGACCCAACTTTGTACTAACTTAAAGTTAAGTTAGTACAGAGTTGAGTCATCTATTTTGGAACGGATGGATGTAACATCCCAAAGTTCCAATTTGGAATGTTATGCGTTAGATCATCATTGCATATCATATTTTATTGCATTTTGGCTTGATCCTAGAAATTCTATGCAACTCAAGGACCCACAGAGAGAGTTGGGGATTTCATTATTTTCATATTTGAGTTTTCTCGAATTTTAAAAGAGGATCGTTTGATTTTTATTATTTCCTCTTCGAATATTTCTTTTATGAAAATAAAAGAGAGGGCCCGAGCCGCAAGGGACACTAGCCTGGCCGGCCCTTTAAAGCCGCAAGGGCCCGAGCCGCCAGTGCCCCGCCCGAAACCCTAGCGCCGCCGCCCGAACCGCCCTACCGCCACCGGTTCCGCTCCGCCGCTGCCGCCGCGTCGCCCTCACCCCCTCGCAGCACCGCCGCTGCCCCGGAGCTACCGCTGCCCCGTTCCGCTACCCCGCCGCCGGATCCCCTCGCCGCCGACGGCCAGCCCCGCCGGAGTCGCCACCGACCTCGCCGGACCTTGCTGAGGTAGCCCGCCGCCGCCGCCGGTTTTCGTTAAGAAACCGTTCAGTTTTTTGAAAACCCTAGTTTTCTTATTTAGATCGATTTTTTTGGGTTTAGTTATTTAGCGAACGCCCATTCGTACATTCGTTTTAACGAACAGTTTTCATCTGTTAACCGCAGAGAGCGAACGTTCGTTCCTTAGCCTGTTCGTCAGTTTTCTTTTTCCAGGGTTTTTCCGCGATTATTTTCGATCGCGATTTCTGCCCTAATCTTCGTTCTAGTATAACTTTTCGCTCGTTTATCGAAATCAGGCGATTCAAGCGCCTAGATCTTCGTTTCAAAGCCCTCTTTATATTTAACCAACTTGAACAAGATTTTTCTACTGTAAAATTTGACTTAAGTCCAGATTAGTAAACGGATCTTGTTTCTTTCATAGTTTGAGTTCCGTTGCTTCGTTTGGTTTGATTCTTTTTGCAAACCGGAGTTCTTAAGTTGAACTTTCTGGTTAGACTTCTTATTTGAGTTTTACACTTGCTTCTAGTTGAGTGCTTATTGTATGCTTGTTTGTTTGCGATAGAGTACCCGGAGTGCGAAGCTTGCTACAACGAGTCTCTAGGTTTCACAGATCATCAGCAAGGCAAGTAACACTTTGATCATACCCTTTTACTACCCAGTTTTATTTGCATTAGATCAATCCTCAAACAATTGCATGGTTAGGATCTGATTAAATTGTGGGTTTTGGGAAGTAGATGAGGTAGTACCTATTCACCTGTTTATTTTTTTCAAACCTATGGGAGTTACTTCTACGTTTGCTTATATTGCTATGCTATGTTCGTAGACGTGGATTGGGTTTGAGTGCTTTCATGACAGATGTGAGTTATTAATTAATGGTTCAACTTAAGGTGGCAACTTAAATACACATCTGGGTGGATTGCTTGTGGGCACCTGGAGAATCCAGTGTTGTCCTAGGATATCCCGGAGGACCCGTGTGATCATCCTACGGCCCGCCACCCAGGCTCAAAAGGGATCATAAGATTATTCATGCTAGAAACTTCCGTGTGCAGCCACAAGCCATTATGGGCTCTGGTATAGTTGAGTAAGTTGCGTGAAGCTCTCGAAGAGGTAGACTAGCAGATGCAGTGGGTTGTAGGTGGTACGGTATATCCAGAGTGGAGAGTTAATGCTTCAGAAAGACTGTGTCTCAAATCTCCGACCATGGATGTATTCGAGTCTTGTGGGGAAAAGTGTGCAAACATCTGCAGAGTGTACAAACTAATCATGGTTAGCCGTGTCCCCGGTTATGGACATCTTGAGTATCTGGTTCTTGGATTATCATGTTGATCTCATCACCCTTAAAATAATTTGATTGGGTTTAATGATGATGCTTAATTGGGATTGAGTTGGAGGAACCTTCTCAATGTTTAACAAACACCATGATAGTTAAATAAAATTTATTCCTTTGTTGTAGGAAAAAATTGGCTTTATGCAAAACTGAAACCCTAGAGCTTACCACCAGCCAAATATGCATGTAGTGATAGAATTTATTCTTTTCATTACTCTATGTGTTGCCTTGCCAGCATATTCCATGTGCTGACCCATTTCGGGCTGCAACATTCATGTTGCAGACTTTCCAGATGACGAGTAAGGAGCCATAGGTCGCTGTCTTTCACTTAGTGATGCCGTTGGAGTTGATGGACTCACTTTATTCTTCCAAGCCATATTTATTGTAATAAGTTCTCGTTTGAGACATTCGATGTAATAAGTGTGTGATTTCTACTCTGTTATAAATCCTCAAGTACTATGCATGTCAGCATTACCGATCCAGGGATGACACTGATTCACAGAGACCAGACTGTTTGAGGTCAGGTCGCTACAATGGAGTACTTACTTTCTCCTACAGGTGCTGAGCTTGCCACATAGGCATAAAGTCTGATGTGGCTAGTTAATTAAGAAGAGAGAGACTAGTTTGGTGACCCAAGGAAGAAACAGTGCTAAGCGCGTGTACCTAGGTGAAAAGACAATTTTGAGTCTATAGTTAATTAAATGAAGCAAACTTAGCAACAAAAAACTAAGCACCTATGTATTGGGGACTTGATTGCTAAGCCATTTAATGCCCTTAGCACCTCATCTAAGCACCATTTCATTGAAAGAGGTCACTCCTTGGCAAATGCAATAAATACTACGAAGAAAGAGATATAGAGAAGTAAAAAAAATACTCTTATAGCCAACCTTATAGCTAACCTTATTGTAGTACGAGTGACTAAGTGATGACTATGTATGACATGCCAACATCAGATAGCCTAACGCACTGTGCTAAATCTCCAAGGGCGCGACCGCACAAGCGAGGCGATGGTCGTGGTAGGCGGCGCGACCATGATACGGGCTGCTGGCAGCCCTTGGATCTGAGATCGAACGATCGCATGCTAAGTTGCTGAAAATTTGCAGAATAACCCTTCAGGATAGGATATTCACCCATAGGGCTAGAATCACGCCATGCAACCGTTCGACCCCAGATCCAAGGGCTCTCGGAAGCCCGTATCATGGGAGAATGGAAAGCTTCGTATCACCTATAATTTTCCCGATGCTTGACATGACATCGAAAGCCACTTAATTGGGCGTCGAGTAGACATGACATCTAATTGGGCCCCCATAGAACTGTGCATGAATCCATTTATCCAGCAGGCAAGCCACTACCCTGCCGTTCACACGCCCCACTCAGCATTTTTACAATCAAAAAACCGCTGGCAGTTCGCTCCTACTCGTCCCCGGACGTCCTTTAACATTACGGCAGTTCGCTCCTAGTCGCCCCGTACTTTCATATTACAGCAGTTCCACTAATCCTAACCCTCCTCCCAAATTCATAACGTCCCAAATCTCCATGATCGGCAGTGAGTACAAGGTTAGAACCATCACCGGCGATGAGTTCAACGTTATCTACACCCGTTCTTCCGCGACGGTGAAAGGATGCCTTGCTCGCTTCAGTCGCATGTTCGAAAACTCAAATGATGAGTGGGTCGCTGGGCTAGATGTTGAGTACACCACAGTCCTGGGACAAGAGAAGGATCTAAAGGAGGAAGAGAAGAAGAAGCCCGCCGTGATCCAGGTTTGCATGCATGACTTATGCTTGGTTTACCACATATGCCATGCCGACGTTAAGTGCGAGGAATTTAAGAACTTCCTCAAGGGCAGCCTAGTCAAATTCGTTACTGTAGACTTTACGAATGACAAAAGAGTCCTGGGTCGGATAGGCCTCATTGTAGGCAACCCCTTCAACCTCCAGAAGAATCGGCTGCTGATCTCTCGTGGTCAGCCTTCAATGCTGACCCTAGCAGGAGCCATGGTTCATCCTTCGCACGGTAAACTAGAGAAACCTCCATACACGTTTCGTCGTCATGCATGGCAGTGGAATGTACTAGATATAGACCACATCCACTACGTTGCAATGGATGGCTACCTTTGTTCCAATATCTACAAGGGTTTGATGAAGAGAAAGAGCCAAGTGTGCAGTTCAAGCAAAGAAGTATCGGCCAAGAGGAAGAGGGACAAGGACGAAGTCAAGGACGTGGACGAGGACTCCGAGTAAGGTGGCCGTGTCATTGCTCATGGTGGTTCTAATGCAGTGTCTACCGGATTAGTTGCATAGTTTAATTTCAGGTGTGCTTAGTTTAATTTGAGGGGTGTGTTGTGCTGAGCCCCAGCAGAACTATGTTATGTTTCTTCTCGTTATATCTCATACATTTCATCTTTTAGTTGGTATAGTACTACCACTCGTTTCTTCACATTATATATGTACAATATATATGGCCAACATCATATAGCCAGCAGTTTAGTTGTCAAAGAATTTCAGGGTGCTTAGTTTTGTCAAAGAATTCCAGGGTGCTTAGTTTTATTTGAGGTGTGTGTTGTGCTGGACACCATTAACTTATCATTGTGAGAATCGGCTTATTTCTGTCATGTAACATGGTCAACGGGTTTGACGTGAAAATAACAATGTCTAATGGCATTTCTGAGCAAGCATCTAACTTAACGATGGCATTTTTAGATATCTAATTGCATTTTGGAGCAGGCATCTCACAGATCGATGGCATTTTTTGAGTAGTTGTAACTTCCAATGGCAAAACTGAGTAGTGATACACAACTAGTGGCATAAATAATAAGAACCCAAGAATTAAATAGGTATGCTAATTTCTTTATTTCTTTCTTTATACCTTTGTGTGCGAAACAATATATGCTGCCTCCCCCCAGATTTTCTTTACAGAGGCAACATAGAACTATATGAGTGCCCTGTTAAATTTTGGAATCATTCCGGGTTCGTTTGGCCTTTTTTATACATTAATTGAGTTTCTGGTCATTTAATGTGCATAATTCAAATTTGAACTACAAGCACATGCTCCCGTGCACCAAAGTTGATTGAAAAATCACATGTTTGTCCTCGGGTGAATTTCTAGGTCCCATGCAATAAATGGGAATGAAATTCAAACATCTGGGCATCGTGGTTCGGCCGAGAACATTGAGAAGCTTGGTTTTAAAATTCTTGTAAATCCAAAACACGCCTGAAAATCATGAAACTTGGCATGGTGTCATGTCATGGTACTACCATGCTGTGGTAAAAGAATTTGCAGAATAGGAACAAGTTTTGGTGTAAGTTTCTTGCAAACCGAAGCTTCTCTCAAGAAGGCTCGTGGTTCTGAGAGGGAACGGGTCACCTTTGTGTGCATAATTAAAATTTTAAATACAAGCACATGCTACAGTGCACCAAAGCTGGTTGAAAAATCACATGTGTGTCCTCGGGTAAATTTCTAGGTCCCATGCCAGAAATGGGAATGAAATTCAAACATCTGGGTGTCATGGCTAGGCTGGAAACATTGAGAAACTTGGTTTTTTAATTCCTGTAAATATGAAACACGCATGAAAATCATGAAACTTGGTTTGGTGTCATGACATGGCACCAACATGTTGTGGTAATTTTGCTGTCTGATTTGCGAAGGCACACAAATTTACAATCAACAAAGTCATTTTGGAACAAGTGCTGTCACGTTACAATTGGAAACACAAGTATTATTGAAACCGTGGGCGTTCTATTTACCATTTACGTGCCACCACGCGTCCCCTTTTTTCATTAGCAAGGAGGCGCCGTGCAGGGTAGGTATTTGAGTACGGGAGGCGTGCGATCAGACCCCTGCGCGTGCTTATTGGGAGGAGAGCCCTTTGACCTCCATCTGTCGTCCACCTCTCTCCCAAGGTCTCCATTAATGGCGCTTGAGCCTATGTTTAATGGCGTGGCAATGTCTCACTCGACTGAGAATTAAGAGAGAAGAAAGAAAATCTGAAAAGAAAATTTTGCACGGATCTTGATGTAAGATTCGACGGACCTATATAGCATCTACTGCAACTTATAGCAGGACTGATGAATATATATAAGGACGAGGAGAGTGGATAATAATTGTCTTACATAATTAGGAAGATAATTAAAAAAGCCACATGCGGCTATGCCCGAAATACACAAGGGCAAAAGAAGAAGGAAGACGCATACACCGATCTGGCTCGCTGATCTCTACTTTCTTTATGCGCTGCAGGTCGTGGAGACTAGTTCTCGCAGCGGTCAATGATCTCTTTCATCAGTTTCATGTCCTTAATACGCTGCTTGGTAGCATCCATGGATTCCTCCACCAGCCTGTTGCGCTCGATGCGGAGCATGGCATTCTCGTCCATAAGTTTCTTGATGATGACGCCCGCCCTCTGCAGCAAGGCAGCGGTCTCCTCCTCCTACTTCGCGCTTCCGGCGATCTTCGCCCTCAGCAGGTCATGCTCGCCCCGGAGCTTCGCATTGCCCTCCCCTAGTTGCCGGATTACGCTGGTAGCCTCGTCCTGCAACCTCGCCCAGCCGGAGATCTGATCCATCTGGCTATGGACCATCGCATGCATGCGCCTGTAAGAGTCCTCGCCTGCCTGCGAGAAATTTTCCCAGGCCGCCGCGGCACGGCGGGACCTCCATGTTGGTTCGACGGTGCGGTGGGACATCTCTGCCGCTTCCGCGGTGTGGCCGGACTAGTCTGCTACATCAACGGCGCGGTGGGACCTCCATGTTGCTTCGGCTGCGCAGCGGGACCTCTGTGCTGCTACTACTGCACGGCTGGACATGTCGGCTGCTTTCGCGGTGAGGCGGGACGTCTCTCGTGCTTCCTCTTCCATGCTCACCTCTCCCTGGTGGAAATCTCTCGACCCAAAACTCATGCTGGCCATGGCTTGATTGACTTGATTGTTTTTTTGTGGATGAGGAGTTGAGGAGGAATGTGCAGTCATCTTAGCATAGTAGTATTTATAACCGAGTACTACTAATACGCTCCTAAGTGGGAAACTGTTTAGGTTGTGATCGGTGTGAACAGGTTTGCAATTAAATATAGCATGGTAGTAGTAGTAATTTGGAATGTGACGAGACGCGCTCAAAATTTATTGACGGTTCTAGTTTCGAAGTGCGGCACTATTCCCGGATGGAGTAACGTCGGCACATTTTCTCGGCCGTGGTGTAGCATATGCCATGGTACTTGTTCTTTTTCTACTTCTGTGTACGTGCAAAAATTGGCACCGTCGGATACATATCTTACGCTTGGTGTTCGACAGGAATAGCCTCGTGGCGAGCTATAGACTAGTCTTTTTTTAGACGCATTACACCTATCTCTCGGGACTTCTCACACGCACCATCACTGCTCCCTAGGTCGATTCCCCCCACATACACTTGTACTCTGAGAAGAGGTGCATGCACACACTCGTCCTTTCTCACACACACATCTGTAGCTACGAATTGTAGTGTTCTCAACCATCCGATTGGCTATATCATAGGTTTCATGTTGCTCCTTGGCCTTGAGATTGAGAAGATTAAAACGCGGAGGCTAAGATGGAGGCGTGAGGTTTTGGTTAATGTGCGGGCCGCACACGGCACCAACACGACACGAGCTTTGTCTGCCTGGTGCGCATGCAGTCGAGTGAGTTGTCCTAGTATAGACACAACCAGGCCCTCGTTGGTATCCGCGCCTCGACTTTGGCTGGTCATAGTGGAGAGTAACATAGACTAGTTACTAGTCTATGTTACTAGGACCTTCATAGTGGGTAGTGTCATATAGTATATGCATAATTTGGCGACGAGCACTCTCTATATGTACCACCTTTTTTTCTTTAATTTCATCTTGTTGTTTTTGCTCCATGGCGCAATCCATCTATACTACTACTGTACAAATGTATACATTTTTTAAAAGGCTAGAGGGCGGGGCAGTCTAGCTTGGTCCTTTTCACGAGAGGCGAGGGCCTTTGTGATTTTACGGCTCATTACTGCTGGAAGGCGGGGCCTTGTGATTTGACTGCTCGTATAAATGTGCCGACGACCTAAGGAGGAGCAAAGAACCGTGCGGTATACTCAAGTTTTCCACTGGATTAGTACTACAACGAAGGAGCACGAAACACGGCAGCCCAGTGCCATATGGTGATAAAAAATGATCAAAATTTGCTAGTCATCTCATTGTTAGCATTGTTCTATTCATGCCTCGCAGAGAACATGACACGTGCGGCGAGACACCTGAAGCAAAACAAGAAACACAGGAGCAAAAGAAGGAAGATTATCACCCCAATTGATCTAATTCGCCGCGGAGTCGTAACTGCTTATTCATCGCCTCCACGACCTCCATCTTCTTGCGCGTCTCCTCCGTCATCTTCTTCATTCTGTCCATGACGCGGGATTTCTCGACGCGAGCCTTCATCATCTGTTCCACGGCCACATTACGTACCTTGACAGCAGCCGGGTGCTCGATGCGGAGCTTCACTAATTCCTCCTTCTGTTCCATGAAGAGGGCATGCAGCATCTTCATCGAGGAACTACTACTCTCATGCAGCTTCTTCCAGCCGGCATTCTTCTCCTTCAGCAAGTCGAGCTCGTGGTAGAGCTTCACCTTGTCCTCCTAAAGTTGCAGGATTTCGCCGGTTGCCTTCTTCTCCGAGGCAATGCTCTTCTCCAGCAGCATCACCAAGTCGGCGGTCAACTCCCCCTGCTTATTGAGCTCAGCGGGCATGTCATCGAGTCTCTCCTTCAGCAGCTCCACCAAGCCGTGGATGAACTCCTTCTACTTATTGAGGTGCTTATTGAGCTGATCGGGCATTCCGTCGAGGGATAATGACTCCAGCGCTGCCAGCTCGGCATATTCGTCTCCACGGCTAGGGCGCTCCTAGGAGCCATCGCCAGCCCATGAGAGATCTTTCAAGGTCTCTGCGTGGTGGCGAGCCCTCTTTTTTTCCCGCAGCCTTGGTTGCCGCTCCCTTGTTATGAGTAGTTCTCGACCTAGAGCTCTGCGCACCAGACATGGCAAGGACGGACAAAAAAGAAGCACTTATGAGGAGGAAAGGTAGAGTAATTTTCAGTTAGGTAGTTCCCCTTTTTATTGTTGGAAATATGCCCTAGAGGCAATAATAAATTAGTTATTATTATATTTCCTTGTTCATGATAATTGTTTATTATCCATGCTAGAATTGTATTGATAGGAAACTCAGATACATGTGTGGATACATAGACAACACCATGTCCCTAGTAAGCCTCTAGTTGACTAGCTCGTTGATCAATAGATGGTTACGGTTTCATGAGCATGGACATTGGATGTCGTTGATAATGGGATCACATCATTAGGAGAATGATGTGATGGACAAGACCCAATCCTAAGCCTAGCACAAGATCGTGTAGTTCGTTTGCTAAAGATTTTCTAATGTCAAGTATCATTTCCTTAGACCATGAGATTGTGCAACTCCCGGATACCGTAGGAATGCTTTGGGTGTACCAAACGTCACAACGTAACTGGGTGGCTATAAAGGTGCACTGCGGGTATCTCCGAAAGTGTCTGTTGGGTTGGCACGAATCGAGACTGGGATTTGTCACTCCGTGTAACGGAGAGGTATCTCTGGGCCCACTCGGTAGGACATCATCATAATGTGCACAATGTGACCAAGGAGTTGATCACGGGATGATGTGTTACGGAACGAGTAAAGAGACTTGCCGGTAATGAGATTGAATGAGGTATCGGGATACCGACGATCGAATCTCGGGCAAGTATCGTACCGATAGACAAAGGGAATTGAATACAGGATTGATTGAATCCTCGACATCGTGGTTCATCCGATGACATCATCGTGGAACATGTGGGAGCCAACATGGGTATCCAGATCCCGTTGTTGGTTATTGGCCGGAGAGTTGTCTCGGTCATGTCTGCATGGTTCCCGAACCCGTAGGGTCTACACACTTAAGGTTCGGTGACGCTAGGGTTGTAGAGATATTAGTATGCGGTAAACCGAAAGTTGTTCGGAGTCCCGGATGAGATCCCGGACGTCACGAGGAGTTCCGGAATGGTCCGGAGGTAAAGATTTGTATATAGGAAGTCCAGTTTCGGCCACAGGGAAAGTTTCGGGGGGTCATCGGTATTGTACCGGGACCACCGGAAGGGTCCCGGGGGTCCACCGGGTGGGGCCACCTATCCCGGAGGGCCCCATGGGCTGAAGGGACGTAGGAACCAGCCCCTGGTGGGCAGGTGCGCCCCCCCTTGGGCCTCCCATGTGCCTAGGGTTGGAAACCCTAAGGGGTGGGGGCGCCTCCACTTGGCTTGGAGGCCAAGCCACCCCTAAGGCTGCCGCCCCCTCCCTAGATGGGATCTACAAGGGGCCGGTGCCCCCCTAGGCCCCTATATATAGTGGAGGGGAGGGAGGGCAGCCACACCTGAAGCCCTGGCGCCTCCCTCCCGTGACACCTCTTCCTCCCCGCTTGTGCTTGGCGAAGCCCTGCCGGGATCCCGCTACTTCCACCACCACACCGTCGTGCTGCTGGATCTCCATCAACCTCTCCTTCCCTTGCTGGATCAAGAAGGAGGAGATGTCTCTCCCAACCGCACGTGTGTTGAACGCGGAGGTGCCGTCCGTTCGGCGCTAGGATCATCGGTGATTTGGATCACGACGAGTACGACTCCATCAACCCCGTTCACTTGAACGCTTCCGCTTAGCGATCTACAAGGGTATGTAGATGCACTCCTCTCTCTCGTTGCTAGTCTCTCCATAGATTGATCTTGGTGACACTAGGAATTTTTTTGAATTTCTGCTACGTTGCCTGTTGGAGATATTACTGCTGGGCGTAAACCGGCCTATCTGGGCCGAGTCAACTTCATCAGTAGTTCAAGAGTGCTTAAGCCCGAGAAGACAGATGAGGGCCTAAAGCCCGTAGTCGGTTTAAGACTTGTAGCTGTAAACCGGCATTTGTATATAAACCTGTATTGTAAGTTAGGAATAAGGAGAGACCAACCCGGATACGAATATGGACCGGTGTTGGGACTTTGTGAACCGACGGGCGTCACCCGTGTATATAAGGGGACGACCCGGCGGCGGTTCAAGGACAACAGACAACAACTCGAGACTTAGGCGAAGCTTGTTTGCTCCCTAGTCATCGAAACCCCATCAATTCCATCACAACTAGACGTAGGCTTTTACCTTCATCGAAGGGGCCGAACTAGTATAAACTCTCTTGCATCCCTGTGTCCGCTTTAACCCCTTCAAGATAACCCGTTGTGATGGCTCCATGACTAAGTCCTTTCTCTAGGACATCTGCCGTGACAAAACCACGACAGTTGGCGCCCACCGTGGGGCTATCGCACGATGGTTTCAAGTTCTTGGAGGGCCTCTTTGAAGGGCTCAAGGGCTACGCCGTGGGCCGGATGACTAAGAGCCGTCGCGGCAAGCTCTACATCGATGATGCAGGCTGGGGCCCCGAGGCCGGCTCAGTTGAGTACGGGTACCGGGTCCCCTTTGGTGGCATACACGTTTTCATCGGCAAGATCGGAGAACCGGGCCCTGAGCCGGACATCTGCACCGACCTCGTCGAAACGGCTCAGCGTGCGCGATCTGCCCGGGTTAAACCGGCCGTGAAGTGTGCCTTCGTGGGAGTCATCCATGGAGGAGGACATGAGGACGGATTGGGATCTGGCAGCGAGACCGTCATTTACTCCGGCGATGAGTCATTCGGAGAAACCGAATCTCTTTATCAGCTACAAGATGGCTGGATTGGGGGCTGTTCCGATGGTGACAGTATTCCGGACCCCTCTGATCTACCCAACCGAGTTGGAATATTCATAGCTGGTACACAAGCAGCACTTCATTCTTCGACTGCTGCACCAATAACCTCCGGTTCAACAGCGGCGATAGCTTCTAGGGCAGGGAGCTCTGCGCGCCCGCCGGCTCAAGTTCTATCAGATCTATTTGATGCATTGGCTGTGCTTATGCAGAGGCTAATCCGGCAGATCAGGAAGTCCACAATGCGGAGGTTGCAAAGGTGAAGGAATAGATCACCCAGGCCAAGGCGGACCTGGCAGCTGAGGATGCCAGGATGACCGCAGAGCGGGCTGCTTTAGACGCACAAGCCTACAGGCTCATGTTGGACCAGAATGCGTCGCATGAAGTCATGAAGAGGAAGTACCGATCCCGTTTGCCTTCGGTTTTCGAGGCCAGAGACCTTTTCAACACCCAGGAGCAGGAGCCAATAATCTGCTGGAGGTAAACCGGACGGAAGCCCCTGCGACCGGCGCGCCGGTTTAGCCCCGTCGGATGGATCTGCCTCGTCAAAATACTGTTATACCTCAGGCTGTTTCGACATCTCCGGGTCACTACTCCAACCCGATGGACAATCTCGTTGCCGCTGCTGCACGGCTGGAGGCCATTCCAATTGAAGGTGACTCGCCGCGGGCAGTAGAGACGCGACGGGTCAAGGAGCTTCTAAGGACAGCTTTGGTTCAACAAGAAGCATACTCGTACAGCCGCGACCGGATCCACTCGACCCCCCGTCCAAGCCGGAGCTATAGCAAACATATGGATGAACCGGCAGTGTCGAGTAATGAACGACGTGGAGCGCCCCGTGGCAACAACCCGGCGGGTGGTGCTGAGAACGCTCAGGAAATGGTGGACCGGGCCCGAGCACGCAGGGAGGCCGAGTTAGCCGCACAGCATCAGGCTCGGCAGCTCACGCCGGTTCGTCCAACTATCTCGATCGAACCTGGTGTTACTTCTAGTTCTTTGGGGGTGCCTTGCCTTATCCCCGCTTTACGCAATGTGCGCCTGCCCAAGGATTTCAAAGGCCCGCGCAAAGTACCAAATTACACGGCGGATCAACCTCCAGAGACATGGGTGGAGAGCTATGAGATGGCCATGGAGATGCTTGATGTGGATGACGCGGCGTGTGCAAAATACTTCACCATGATGCTTGAAGGAACGGCCCGTACTTGGTTAAAAAGCTTGCCGGCTAATTCTATCAGTTCATGGGCCCAATTACGAGCCTGGTTTATCAGCAATTTCAAGGATACATGTAAACAGCCTATGTCGATAGTGGACTTAGCTGCCTGCATCCAGGAGGAAGGAGAATCAACGACTCATTGGGTGTGCCGGGTTTCACAAGTGTTGCACTCATCAGACCGCATCAACGCTGACACCGCAGTATTAACCCTAGAAGGCAACTGCCGGTTTGGGCCCCTAAAGCTGAAGTTGGGACGGATGAAGCGTCATTGCACTGACATGGGGACCCTCATGGCTGCTTTGGTAAAGTATGCTGATTCTGATAGTACCAAGGATCCCGAATCTGATGATGACAAGGCAGGGAAGGGAAAGAAGAACAGCAACTCCAAAGGTCAGCATCGTCACTAGGCAGGCAATGGTGGTGGAGGCAAGCGTAAAGCGGATGGCAAGATGGACTTTGTGGCTAATACCAACACGCAGGACAATGGCCAGCGACACAAGGGTAAACCGAAAAATCGCAGTGGGGCACCCAACCCTAACCCGGACCGCCTAAACTATCTGCTGAGCCAGCCCTGTCCAAGACATGGGACGAAGGAGGCGCCAGCAAACCACCTTTGGAAGGATTGCTTCATTATGCAGGAGTTCAAGAATTCTAATGCTTTCCGGTATGATCACGGCTCCGGCGGTGGCTCAGGGTCCGGGCCGGGTTACGGTGGAGAAAATTCCGGTTCAGGATTTAATGGTAATCCGGGCGGACATAATAATCAAAATAGTCAGAACAACCAGGGTGGTTACAACCAACAGCAGCAGCAGTCAGGTTACCAGAGCAACCCAAAGCAGTTGAGCAGTGGGCAGTACCATGTCTTCACCACTAGCTTGGACAAGAGAGACCAGAAGGTTCAGAGGCGGGCGGTCAACTCTGTTGAACCAACCATACCCCGTTATCTACGCTGGTCTGAACAACCAATCATATGGAGCAGAGAGGATCACCCTCCCTAGGTTGATAATCCGGGTCAGTTGGCTCTGGTGGTGGCGCCTCAGGTGGGAGGTTACAAGTTCACCAAGGTGCTCATGGATGGAGGGAGCAGCATTAATATCTTGTACTATGAGACCTTCCGTCGTATGGGACTAACAGATAAAAATCTCAAACCGTCCAATACGGTGTTCCACGGTGTAGTACCTGGCAAATCAGCATGTCCTGTTGGTAAGATAGCTCTGTAAGTGGCCTTTGGGGATGATCATGATTCCAGGTCGGAGACATTGACGTTTGAAGTGGTGAAAATCCAAAATCCATATCACACCCTGTTTGGGCGACCGGCCTACGCCAAGTTTATGGCACAGCCCTGTTATGTGTATTTGCAGCTCAAGATGCCGGGTCACAAGGGGACAATAACGGTTCACGGAAGCCGCAAAATCGCTTTGGAGTGCGAGGAAGGAGATGCGGCCTATGCAGAGTCGGTTTGTGCCACCAAGGAGCTGAAGTATTATAAGGACACTGTTGATCCGGCGGACATGACTCCATTAAAGAAGCCAACTACGGAGCATGATCCGGCCCTGAAGTTCAAATCGGCAGCAGAAACTAAGCTTGTTGACTTCATACCTGGCGATTCGTCCAAGCAGTTCAGCATCAGTGCCAACTTGGATCCAAAATAGGAAAGCGCGCTCATCGAGTTCATCCGTGAGAATCTGGACATTTTTGCATGGAAGCCCTCTGACATGCCAGGTGTACCGAGGCAACTCGCTGAGCACACCCTTAATGTGGATCCTAAATACAAACCGGTGAAACAGTTCCTCCGCTGGTTTAACGAAGAAAGACGCAAGGCGGTTGGAGAAGAGGTAGCCAGGCTCTTAGCAGCTGGCTTTATTATTGAAGTTTTTCACCTGAGTGGCTTGCCAATCCGGTGCTGGTCCTTAAGAAAAACGACACCTGGCACATGTGTGTGGATTACACAGATATTAATAAGGCTTGTCCAGCAGATCCTTTTGCCCTCCCCCGTATTGATCAAATTATTAATGCTACTACGAGTTGTGAGCGTTTAAGTTTTTTGGATGCATATTCTGGCTATCATCAGATCAAAATGGCAGTTAAGGACCAGGAGATGACAGCATTCATAACTCCCTTTGGAGCCTTCTGCTATGTGTCTATGCCCTTTGGGCTCAAGAGTGCCCAGGCAACTTATCAACGGTGTGTGCAAAATTGTCTTCACAAGAAGATTGGCCGTAATGTACATGCTTACATGGATGATATCGTGGTTAAATCCAGAGAGAAGGAGACTCTGATTGATGATTTGAAGGAAACCTTTGATAACCTGAGGACATACAAGATGATGCTTAATCCGGACAAGTGTGTCTTTGGTGTACCGGCGGGCAAGTTATTGGGTTTTCTGGTGTCCAATAGGGGAATTGAGGCTAATCCGGAGAAGATCACAGCCATCACCTCCCTGGCTAAACTGAAGTGTATCAATGATGTTCAACACCTGGCAGGCCGGATTGCCGCGTTAAGCCGGTTTATCAGTCGTCTTGGTGAGAAGGCAATCCCTTTGTGTCAGATGTTCAAGAAGACGGATCAGTTTGTCTGGAGTTCCGCTGCTGATGAAGCATTTGAGGACTTAAAGCGGCAATTGGCCAATCCGCCTGTGCTCGCCGCTCCCATTAACAAGGAGCCGTTACTGCTATATGTTGCTGCTAATGCTCGGGCGGTCAGCGTGGCTATTGTGGTGGAGCGAAAGGAGGCAGGTAAGGAGCATCCGGTTCAATGTCCGGTCTATTATATCAGCGAGGTACTCATTGAGTCCAAGCAAAGGTATCCGCATTGGCAGAAGCTAGTGTATGGAGTTTTTATGGCAAGCCGGAAGCTTAAACAATACTTCCAAGGGCACCCAATTACGGTGGTCAGTTCTGCTCCTTTGGGGGATATCACCCAGAACCGGGAAGCAACTGGCCGGATTGCCAAGTGGGCTATAGAGCTTGGGCCGCATGGTTTTAAGTATGTGCCTCGGACGGCGGTTAAGTCTCAAGCGCTTGTTGATTTCATCAATGATTGGACGGAAATGCAAGCACCTGAAGAAAAGCCGGATCACACATATTGGACCATCCATTTTGACGGATCCAGGCAATTGGAAGGCTCGGGGGCTGGAGTTGTATTAACTTCCCCACGAGGTGATAAGTTTTGTTACATTCTCCGCTTAATGTTCCCTTGTACTAACAATGCAGCTGAGTATGAAGCCTTGCTCCATGGTCTCCGGATGGCTAAGGAGATGAATCTAAGTCGAGTTAAGTGCTTCGGTGACTCGGACCTCGTGGCTCAACAAGTGTCTGGCACTTGGGACTCCAAGGACCCACTCATGGCAGCATATCGTCGTGAGGTGGATATTGTTGCAGGTCATTTTAAAGGCTATCAGGTGGACCATGTGGACCGGTGGAAAAATGAAGCGGCGGACGCCTTAAGCCGGCTGGGCTCTCAGCGCAAACCGGTCCCGCCCAATGTTTTTCTGGATGTGCTGCACAACCCGTCGGTCAAGATCCCTGGTGAAGCGGATTTGGCTATTCCTGATCCGGAGGCTCAATTGGTGGCAGCTCTTCATGTTATTCCGGATTGGACGCTTCCTTACCTGGCGTACAAGAACCGGGGCGAGTTACCAGAGGATGAGACTCTGGCCCGACAGATAATCCGGTGATCCAAGTCCATGACTATTATCAACGGCGAGTTGCATCATTGCAGTGTGTCAGGGGCGTTTCAACGTTGTGTGTATCCTGAAGAAGGCCGTGAAATTTTGCGTGAGATCCATGAAGGAGATTGTGGTCACCACGCCGGTTCAAAATCTCTGGTGGCTAAAGCGTTTCGCCATGGCTTCTATTGGTTAACTGCTCATGCTGATGCGGAGGATCTAGTCAGACGATGTGATGGTTGCCAAAAGTTTTCAAGACGTGCTCATGTGCCGGCTCAAGAACTGAGAATGATTCCAATTACTTGGCCGTTTGCGACTTGGGGGCTGGATATGGTTGGACCTTTCGAAAGGTCCAAAGATAAGAAGACCCACCTCCTGGTGGCGGTTGACAAGTTTACAAAGTGGGTGGAGGCGGAACCTGTTAGCAAGTGTGATGCAGCCACGGCGGTTCAGTTCATTAAAAAAGTGATTTTCCGGTTTGGCTTTCCACAGAGTATCATCACAGATAATGGTACCAATTTGTCTAAAGGTGCCATGAAGGAGTTCTGCGAACGGGAGCACATCCGGCTCGACGTTTCATCGGTGGCACACCCATAGTCCAATGGTCAAGCAGAAAGGGCTAATCAAGAGATCTTGAGAGGCATCAAGCCCCGGCTTATGGTTCCTTTGCAGAGAACACCGGGTTGTTGGGTAGAAGAGTTACCATCTGTGTTATGGAGCATCAATACTACACCCAACAGATCAACAGGATATACACCGTTCTTCATGGTTTACGGAGCGGAGGCGGTTCTCCCCAGTGATATCCGTCATGATTCACCCCGTGTGGCAGCTTATGTTGAAGAGGACAATGAGACAGCACGGCAAGACGCTTTGGACCTGTTGGATGAAGAACGTGACGTAGCAACTGCCCGCTCGGCGATTTACCAACAAGATCTTCGTCGTTATCACAGTCGCCGAGTCAGAACCAGAACCTTTCAGGAAGGAGATTTGGTGCTTCGGCTCATCCAAGATCAGACTGATATGCATAAGCTATCCCCACCTTGGGAGGGGCCTTTCATGGTCAGCAAGAATCTGCACAACGGGTCATACTATCTGATCGATATTCGAGAGCATAAAGACTCACGTACATCAGAGGAGGAGACCAACAGGCCGTGGAACATAGCTCATCTTCGGCCTTACTATACCTGAGCCATTGGCTCTACTTATGTACATATTACAACGATGTATATATTATGACTAAATATAATAAACCGGAACCTCAGCTAAAGCGGGGTATCTGTTCTTTTACATCATGTGTGGTTACACGGAGTTGTTCTAAAGCGGCCTCCGGTTTACCCCTTGAGTTAGCTTTTCAAAAGCGTCATGTTATATCACTTGGGGGCTTGGTCGTGTCCGAACCAATGCAATACCTCTTGATAGGCGAGAGCCACCAGATCACTTGGGGACTTGGTCACGTCTGAACCAGTCATGCCTCTTGATCGGCCTAAGGCCACAGAATCACTTGGGGGCTTGGTCGAACCCGAACCATTGCCATGCCACTTGATCGGCATAAATGCCACGGTTTCATTTGGGGACCTGGCTGACTTGAACCATAGCTACACCTATCGGGAGCTTGGTCGTGTTCGACCATGGTAACGCCATTTGATCAGCTCAAATAAGCCTCTTTTTGCAAACGGTTTTGTCATTGCCTTTGCTTCACACTTTTCCTTGAAAGATATTTCTTTCTTTTTATTGCATTTTTTAAACCGACAAAGTTTTAAACCGGTTCACACTGTCAATTGACGGAACACGGTCCATTTTTGATCCGGCGACTATTTGCTCGGTTTGATTTTTTTGTTAACTCCTATTATGGAGTAACATGGTGTTTATTATAACCCGACACGGTTTACATGGTAAACCGGCATCATATATATATATAGGAGCTGCTATCTCCTCCAACAGTGTGGGTTTATAAAACTCCGCTTCAAGATTGGCCAAGCCAACTTCACGCTCAACGATGGCAGGTATTATGTATCTCAAAAATTTGGTCATATACTTAAAAATTTCGGATGTTTTGATTTCATGTATGCAGACATCATATTCCGCCTAACGGTACAACCGCGGTGGCACTTTAAGATTTTTTATTGCAGAAAGTACTTTGGAAATTTCATCACCCAAAGGAAGAGCAAATTGCAGTAATTATGCACGAAGGCATATCAACATCAAAAAGTATCAGCTAGCCTATTACAAGGCAACATGGTGCCCATAATAAGATCATTGTTTTTCGCAAGGGAGAAGCAGTTTTAAACCAGCTTCTGGTTCAAGCTTGGCCACCAGCCTGGCCTGATGGTTGTGGATCATCCCGCGCCACTTCAGCTTCAGTTTCTCTACCCAGCGGCTGGAAATCAACAGTTGTCCAGTCGATTCCCATTAATGCTTGAAAGATAGCTTCATCATGGATCAGCAATGACGGGTCAATATCGGGAGCGTAAGTATGCTTACGGATTGGAGGGATAAGATTTTCCGATTCATGAATTGGTGCAGCTATTCGCTTGTTTTGATTGTCATATAGGGCTTGATAATGAGACAAGTTTGCTTCTTCAGCCAATTGACAAGCTAGCGGATGCACCTCCCGGTTTATTGCTCGCAGATCCGCTTCACCAAACTCTGTCCCGTCTTCCTTCAAGCTGGGATAGCCCTGAGCCGCTTCAATAGGATCAAAATCCGTCACCCAAGCTTTTGCCCGGATTAAGGCATTGATCGCACCGGTTCGAGCAGCAGATTTCTTCAGCTCTTCAACCCGGGCAGGAAGCACCGACAGTTTCATCAGATTGTCTTGAATCAAAGTGGGCGCCAGTTTGTTCTGGGACGCAGTACAGATGATACGCTGTGCACCAGTGTACAGTTGTTCGATCAACGTATAGGCGGCTTTCAATTTCTTCCGCACATCTGACCCCAAGTGACCAATGCATGTCCCTGAAATATCATAAAGGGTTAACAAACCAGCAGCTCTGTAAGATGGCAGAATCAATTCATAAGTCAAACTGGCTTACCAAAGATAGCAGTGGTCATGGTATGCACGTGCCGCTTTATGCTGCTCAGTTCATCCGCCACCGGTTTTAGTGTAGCCTCGGCATCCACTGCTCGTTTGAGTAAAGCGGACTTTTCAGTGGCCCAATCCGCCTGCTTCTTCTTGAAGCTCTCCTTAAGCTGTTCCATGGCGCTTAAAGCGCTAGCTAATTCCTCTTTTGCTTTGGAGGTTTTAGCTTGTTGGGATTTCAGATTTTCTTGGAGATCGGCGACTTGGCTTTCTTTCGTCTTCAGCTCAGCCTGCATGCAGACAGTTATATGCTTCAGCAAAACAGTACAAGGATTGAAGTACCAACCACATAACAAGTTATGCACTTGGCACTTGGGGGCTAATGCATATTCGATCTTCATATTTCAATTGCTTACAAAGTCCCAAGATCAATACAAGTATTCAACTTGGCACTTGGGGGCTAATGGCTATTTGCTCGTATATATTCTGATGCGGCAATCTCAATTACTTAAAGTCCCGGTTTAACTACGCTAAGTTGAACCGGCCCTTGGGGGCTACATCAGCGAATTTCAAAGCATTAAGATTCATATTAGTAAGTCCCGGTTTGAAAGAAGATTACAAACCGGCCCTTGGGGGCTAGGAGAGTCAGCAAGAATTGAAGCATACAAGCAGGAAAGAGCATATGGAAGTTACCTCATATTTATCTTTCATCATGTTAACCAGACCGGCTTCATAGTCACGACTGGTATACAGTCGGTTCAGGTAGCCGGAATGGATATCTTGGGCGTTCAGAGCAGCGTAAGTCGCCAGATCAGCATTCCACTTGCCTTTGCCAAAGGCAGAAAATTCTTCCTTGGTAGTGTGTTTGGACAAAGCGACAGGATTGCTTGGCTCTGTATGGCCAATGCCAGTAATGACAACCTCATCATCATTGGCATCGCCGGTTTGCACTGGGGCTGTTGTCTTGTCAGTAGGCTTTGTTGGACCGGTGGATTTCTCAATCCGGATGGAACTTGTGGGCTGATTGACAGGACTGGAGGTATCAATAGGTCTCTCTTCAGCAATAAGATCGTCGTCTTGCTGCGGTGGATCATTGGGTATATCCTCAGGAATAGCCGCTTCAAGATCTGGTGTTTTGCCCGGTTCAAGGACGGCATCTTCTTCGGCCGCTTTGTCCAGGCGAGCCTTCTTGCTTGGCCTAGGCTTGGCCCTGAAAGGAATAACAAAATCAAATACAGCATATGTTCCAAGGTGATGTACTGCAAATATTATGATAAGTATAGCTTACCCAAGCACCGTTTTGAGCGGTGGCAGCTGAGTAGCCGATGACTCGCCAGAGGATGAGTGGGAAGTAACCTGGTAATCGGAGTCAGATGGATTAAGAGGTTGACAAAAGCAGCCCGCTTTAGGACAAGCACTGACAAGCAAATTAGAGACCTTTGAGCGGCGTTTCCGAACCGGACTGTTCGGTAAACCGGCGGAGGTAACTACCTGGCCGCTGTGCCGGGTGGTGCGACGAGCTTCGTGCTGTTGGGTCTTCGTAAGAAATTTGGGATCCAAATAAGCAAGAGGATGAGAAAATTTAACTTTCCGGTTTGCCTGACGGATTTTTAGTGAAGGCAAAGGTTCTGAATCGGAAGAGAGAATAATTACCTCTGCAGCATCAGCATGGCTGGCTTCGGCATCATCCTGACAAATATCATCATCAATAAGACGCATGAAAAATAAGCCAAGTGAGTCAAGCCCTACCTCAAGGTCCGGATTATCCACATCATCATCAGGGGCCGGATTAGAGGATGCAGTGGTTCTTTTCCTGTGGGCAGTCTTCTTCACAGCTTTAGTCTTTTGCCGGGTTGCTCTTTCTGGTTTGTCTGGTTTTTCTGGTTTCTCCTGCGGCAGTTTCTTGCTCCAAAACGGATCATTGCCCTGGTTACACAGACACTGATATTAAACAATGACCAGATATATCAATAACAGATTCAGCAAAAAGAAAAATCAAAGTCTTACAGCTGGCAGTTTGTTGGTGGCACAGAAGGGAAGCAGGCCGGTTTTAGCACAGATGTGTTCCGATTCATTCAGCATCTTATTCACAGCCTCTGTGATTTCTTCATCAGTGAGCTGGATGTTGGAATGTCGCAGTGGGTCATCAACACTGCCAGTATACTCGCACATCAAACCAGAGCGCTGGCTAAGGGGCAGTATGCTCCATGATATCCAACAGCGAGCGAGATCAACCCCTGTTAAACCGTTGGCCATAAAGGCTCTGAGCTTCGACAGTTGAGGAGCATATTTACTTCTCTCTTGGGCAGTCAACCTTTGTGGAAAGGGGTGTGTATTACTGAGCCGCTCCGGACGAAAGCCAGGCAAGGGATTCTCACCAGCAGGGGAGGTGTCTTTGCAATAGAACCATGTCTGATTCCACTCTTTGGGGTGGCTGTGCAGTTTGGCGTGAGGGTATGTGACCTCTTTCCTTTTCTGAATCGCCACGCCACCCAACTCCATATTGGAGCCGTCAGTAAACTCAGTACGGCAGTTTAGATGGAAAAGGTCTCTGAACAATTCCATTGTGGGCTCCTCTTGAAAGAACGCCTCACAGAGCACTTGGAAGTGACACATGTTTGTAACAGAGTTGGGGCCAGTGTCTTGTGGATGGAGTTGGAAATCGGCTAAAACATCCCGGTAGAATTTAGAACCGGGCGGCTTAAAGCCCCGGGCTAAGTGATCTACGAAAACGACGACCTCTCCTTCTTGAGGTGTGGGAGGGCATTCTTTGCCGGGAGCCCTCCAATGGATGGTATATTTGCTGCCTAAGGCGCCGATCAGGACTAAATCGTCTAGTTGAGCTTCTATGACGCGAGAAGGAACCCAATTGCACTCATATACTTGCTTGGACATGATGAAATCTACAAGGTAGAGGATCCCGGTTCAAAAATGCACTGATTAAGGTACATTGGTATGTGCAATGTTAAACCGGAGACAGATCTATCTAAACCGGAGTTTTATGAAGCAACAACATCTGGCGGTTCAACAAGGGGACTAATGGTATATACCAGTTTGGCAATTTTTTCTACAAGGTTAAACCGCCTGATCTAAGCATTGAAACAGCTGAGATTGCGGATGGATAAGTATGCAGAAACAGATTTCACAAGATTTCTCTACAGCGTTGGATCTGAAGCAAGTTCAGAAAATAAGAAAAATATTCAAAAGCTCAAAGCAGAATAGTATTGAATCAATGGGCAGAAATATATGTGAGATCTATGGTCTTGGGCATGAAACTAAAGGCGGATACTAAAATCTACCGCTACACAGAGCAGGGGTTCACAGATGCATCCAGGAGCTAGTATATGAACATGAACAGGTGATGAACACTGCAAGAACACGAAACCCTAGAACAGATCTGTGTTGAGAAGAGCAGAAGGCTTACCGGAGTTGAGGAAGACGCGGAAGGTTGTCGCGGTGCTCTGGTGCGTTCAGGTTGATGCAGCGGCCAAGGTTGGTGCAGAAGTTGACGGCGGCGGCGGAGCTCCGAGGCTGGCGACGCGAGGAAGACGAAGAAGAAAGGCACGAAGGGGAGAAAAGAAATGACCCTTCGGTCCTATTTATAAGGCAAAAGGACATGTGTCAGGCGCAACAATCAAGGGGCCATGAAATGGAGCTGTCGCCTCGATTTCCGCAGATCTATTAAACAAGGAAGCATAATGGATAGCTTCGTTATGACAGGTGACGTCACTCCGGTTTACAGCAATCAGAGAAGATGACATCATGGCGGTTTACCAATTTATGATAAGATGTTGAAGATGAAGTTTTTGCTAAAGGATTGACATGAACCCGTTCAAATCAATCTGGGGCCTAATGTTGGAGATATTACTGCTGGGCGTAAACCAGCCTATCTGGGCTGGGTCAACTTCATCAGTAGTTCAAGAGTGCTAAAGCCCGAGAAGACAGATGAGGGCCTAAAGCCCGTAGTCGGTTTAAGACTTGTAGCTGTAAACCGGCATTTGTATATAAACTTGTATTGTAAGTTAGGAATAAGGAGAGTCCAACCCGGATAAGAATATGGACCGGTGTTGGGACTTTGTGAACCGACGGGCGTCACCCGTGTATATAAGGGGACGACCCGGCGGCGGTTCAAGGACAACAGACAACAACCCGAGACTTAGGCGAAGCTTGTTTGCTCCCTAGTCATCGAAACCCCATCAATTTCATCACAACTAGACGTAGGCTTTTACCTTCATCGAAGGGTCCGAACTAGTATAAACTCTCTTGCATCCTTGTGTCCGCTTTAACCCCTTCAAGCTAACCCGTTGCGATGGCTCCACAACTATGTCCTTTCTCTAGGACATCTGCCGTGACAAAACCACGACATTTCCCAACAGTGGCATCATGAGCTAGGTCTATGCATAGATTCTATGCACGAGTAGAACACAAAGCAGTTGTGGGCGATGATTTGTTCAATTTGCTTACCGTTACTAGTCTTATCTTGATCCGGCGGCATAGTGGGATGAAGCGTCCCGGACCGACCTTACACGTACACTTACGTGAGACTGGTTCCACCGAATGACATGCACTTGATGCATAAGGTGGCTAGCGGGTGTCTGTCTCTCCCACTTTAGTCAGATCGGATTCGATGAAAAGGGTCCTTATGAAGGGTAAATAGCAATTGGCATATCACCGTTGTGGTTTTGCGTAGGTAAGAAACGTTCTTGCTAGAAACCCATAGCAGCCACGTAAAACATGCAACAACAATTAGAGGACGTCTAACTTGTTTTTGCAGGGTATGCTATGTGATGTGATATGGCCAAAAGGATGTGATGAATGATATATATGTGATGTATGAGATTGATCATGTTCTTGTAATAGGAATCACGACTTGCATGTCGATGAGTATGACAACCGGCAGGAGCCATAGGAGTTGTCTTAATTTATTTATGACCTGCGTGTCAATGAAAACGCCATGTAATTACTTTACTTTATTGCTAACCGTTAGCCATAGTAGTAGAACTAATAGTTGGCGAGACAACTTCATGAAGACACGATGATGGAGATCATAATGATGGAGATCATGGTGTCATGCCGGTGACGAAGGTGATCATGCCGCGCCTCAAAGATGGAGATCAAAAGGCGCAAGATGATATTGGCCATATCATGTCACTTTATGATTTGCATGTGATGTTTATCATGTTTACATCTTATTTGCTTAGAACGACGGTAGCATAAATAAGATGATCCCTCACTGAAATTTCAAGAAAAGTGTTCCCCCTAACTGTGCACCGTTGCGAAGGTTCGTTGTTTCGAAGCACCACATGATGATCGGGTGTGATAGATTCTAACGTTCGCATACAACGGGTGTAAGACAAATTTACACATGCGAAACACTTAGGTTGACTTGACGAGCCTAGCATGTACAGACATGGCCTCGGAACACGAAAGACCGAAAGGTCGAACATGAGTCGTATAGTGGATACGATCAACATGAAGATGTTCACCGATGATGACTAGTCCGTCTCACGTGATGATCGGACATGGCCTAGTTGACTCAGATCATGTATCACTTAGATGACTAGAGGGATGTCTAAGTGGGAGTTCATTGAATAATTTGATTAGATGAACTTAATTATCATGAACATAGTCAATAGGTCTTTGCAAATTATGTCGTAGCTCACGCTTTGGTTCTACTGTTTTAGATATGTTCCTAGAGAAAATTTAGTTGAGAGTTGACAGTAGCAATTATGCGGACTGGGTCCGTGAACTGAGGATTGTCCTCGTTGCTGCACAGAAGGGCTATGTCCTTAATGCACCGCTCAGTGCGTTGAACCTCGAGTGTCGTCTGTAGATGTTGGGAAACATCTGACATACACGTTTTGATGACTACGTGATAGTTCAGTGTGTAATACTAACGGTTTAGAATTGTGGCACCAAAGACGTTTTTGAAACATCGCAGAACATATGAGATGTTCGAAAGACTGAAATTGGGATTTCAGACTAGTTCCCACGTCAAGAGGTATGAGACCTCTGACAAGTTTCTTAAGCCTGCAAACTAAGGGAGAAAAGCTCAATCATTGAGCATGTGCTCAGATTGTCTGAGTACTACAATCGCTTGAATCGAGTGGGAGTTAATCTTCCAGATGAAATAGTGATGATTCTCCATAGTCACTGCCACCAAGCTATTGGAGCTTCGTGATGAACTATAACATATCAGGGATAGACATGATGATCCTTGAGCAACTCGCGATGTTTGACACCGCGAAAGTAGAAATCAAGTAGGAGCATCAATTGTTGATGGTTAAACCACTAGTTTCAAGAAGGGCAAGGGAAAGAATGGATACTTCATGACACGGCAAATCAGTTGCTGCTCTAGTGAAGAATCCCAAGGTTGAACCAAACCCGAGACTAAGTGCTTCTATAATGAGGGAACGGTCACTGAAGCAGAACTACCCTAGATACTTGGTAGATGAGAAGGCTGGCAAGGTCGACAGAAGTATTTTGGAAATACGTTATATTAATGTGTACTTTACTAGTACTCCTAGTAGCACCAGGGTATTAAAATACCGGTTCAGTTGCTAAGTGTTAGTAACTCGAAATAAAAGGCTACGGAATAAACAGAGACTAGCTGAATGTGAGATGACGATATGTGTTGGAAGTGTTTCCAAGGTTGATGTGATCAAGCATCGCATGCTCCCTCTACCATCGAGATTGGTGTTAAACCTAAATAATTGTTATTTGGTGTTTGCGTTGAGCATAGACATGATTGGATTATATTTATCGCAATACGATTATTCATTTAAAGAGAATAATGGTTACTCTGTTTATTTGAATAATACCTTCATGGTCTTGCACCTAAAATGAATGGTTCATTGAATCTCGATCGTAGTGATACACATGTTCATGCCAAAAGATATAAGATAGTAATGATAGTACCACGTACTTGTGGCACTGCCATTTGAGTCATGTTGGTATAAAACGCATGAAGAAGCTCCATGTTGATGGATCTTTGGACTCACTCGTTTTGAAAGGATTGAGACATGCGAACCATGTCTATTGGTAGATATGCATGAAGAAACTCCATACAGATGGATTGTTTGGACTCACTTGATTTTGAATCACTTGAGACATGCAAATCATACCACATGGGCAAGATGACTGAAAGACCTCGTTTTCAGTAAGATGGAACAATAAAGCAACTTGTTGGAAGTAATACATTTTGATGTGTGCAGTCCAATGAGTGCGGAGGCACACAGTGGATATCGTTATGTTCTTACTTCACAGATTATTTGAGTAGATACTGAGTATATTTACTTGATGAAACACAAGTCTGAATTATTGAAAGGTTTAAGTAATTTCAGAGTGAAGTTGAAGATCGTCGTGAAAAGATGATAAAATGTCTATGATATGATCATAGAGATGAATATCTGAGTTACGAGTTTGGCACACAATTAAGACATTGTGGAAATTGTTTCACAACTAATACCGACTGGACCACCATAGTGTGATGGTGTGTCCGAACATCACAACTGCACCCTATTGGATATGGTGCATACCATGATGTCTCTTATCGAATTTCCACTATCGTTTATGGGTTAGGCATTAGGGACAACCGCACTCACTTTAAATGGGGCACCACATAATTCCGTTGAGACGACACCGTGCGAACTATGGTTTAGAGAAACCTAAGTTGTCATTTCTTAAAAGTTTGGGGCTGCGATGCTTATGTGAAAAAGTTTCAGGCTGATAAACTCGAACCCAAAGCGGATAAATGCATCTTCATAGAATACCCAAAAATAGTTGGGTATACCTCCTATTTCAGATCCGGAAGCAAAAGTGATTGTTTCTAGAAACGGGTCCTTTCTCGAGGAAAAGTTTCTCTCGAAAGAATTGAGTGGGAGGTTGGTGGAGACTTGATGAGGTTATTGAACCATCACTTCAACTAGTGTGTAGCAGGGCACAGGAAGTTGTTCCTGTGGCACCGACACCAATTGAAATGGAAGCTTATGATAGTGATCATGAAACTTCGGATCAAGTCACTACCAAACCTCATAGGTCGACAAGGATGTGTACTACTTCAGAGTGGTACGTAATCCTGTCTTGGAAATCATGTTGCTAGACAACAATGAACCTACGAGCTATGGAGAAGCGATGGTGGGCCCGGATTCCGAAGAATGGCTCGAGGCCATAAAACCCGAGAGCGGATCCATGTATAAAAGAAAGTATAGACTTTGAAAGAACTACTTGATGGTCGTAAGGCTGTTAGGTGCAGATGGATTTTAAAAGGAAGACAGACAATGATGGTAAGTGTCACCATTAAGAAAGCTCGACTTGTCGTTAAAATGTTTCCCGACAAGTTCAAGGAGTTGACTACGATGAGACCTTCTCACTCGTAGCGATGCTAAGAGCCTGTTGGAATTATGTTAGCAGTTACTGCATTATTTATGAAATCTTGCAGATAGGATGTCAAAACATTGTTTCCTCGACATTTTTCTTGAGGAAAGGTTGCATGTGATACAACCAGAAAGTTTTGTCAATCCTGAAAGATGCTGACAAGTATGCAAAGCTCCAGCAATCCTTCTAAGGACTGGAGTAAGCATCTCGGAGTTGGAATGTACGCTTTGATCAAAGATTTTGGGTTTATACAAAGTTTATGAGAAACTTGTATTTCCAAAGAAGTGAGTGGGATCACTATAGAATTTTTGATGAGTATATGTTGTTAACATATTGTTGATCAGAAATGATGTAGAATTTCTGGAAAGCATGCAGGGTTATTTGAAAAGTATTTTTCAATGGAAAACCTGGATTAAGCTACTTGAACATTGAGCATCAAGATCTATAAGGATAGATCAAAAATGCTTAATGGTACTTTCAAATGAATACATACCGTGACAAGATTTTGAAGGACTATAACATCTCTCACAAGCATAACATGATCAAACCCAGAACTCATTGAGTGTTAATCACATGGTAATGTGAACTAGATTGTTGACTCTAGTAAACTCTTTGGGTGTTAGCCACATGGGGATGTGACCTTGAGTGTTAATCACATAGCGATGTGAACTGGATTATTGACTCTAGTGCAAGTGGGAGACTGTTGGAAATATGCCCTAGAGGCAATAATAAATTAGTTATTATTATATTTCCTTGTTCATGATAATCGTTTATTATCCATGCTAGAATTGTATTGATAGGAAACTCAGATACATGTGTGGATACATAGACAACACCATGTCCCTAGTAAGCCTCTTGATAGAAAACTCAGATACATGTGTGGATACATAGACAACACTATGTCCCTAATAAGCCTCTAGTTGACTAGCTCGTTGATCAATAGATGGTTACGGTTTCCTGAGCATGGACATTGGATGTCGTTGATAATGGGATCACATCATTAGGAGAATGATGTGATGGACAAGACCCAATCCTAAGCCTAGCACAATATCGTGTAGTTCGTTTGCTAAAGCTTTTCTAATGTCAAGTATCATTTCCTTAGACCATGAGATTGTGCAACTCCCGGATACCGTAGGAATGCTTTGGGTGTACCAAACGTCACAACGTAACTGGGTGGCTATAAAGGTGCACTGCGGGTATCTCCGAAAGTGTCTGTTGGGTTGGCACGAATCGAGACTGGGATTTGTCACTCCGTGTAACGGAGAGGTATCTCTGGGCCCACTCGGTAGGACATCATCATAATGTGGACAATGTGACCAAGGAGTTGATCACGGGATGATGTGTTACGGAATGAGTAAAGAAACTTGCCGGTAACGAGATTGAATGAGGTATCGGGATACCGACGATCGAATCTCGGGCAAGTATCATACTGATAGACAAAGGGAATTGAATACGGGATTGATTGAATCCTCGACATCGTGGTTCATCCGATGAGATCATCATGGAACATGTGGGAGCCAACATGGGTATCCAGATCCCGCTGTTGGTTATTGGCCGGAGAGTTGTCTCGATCATGTCTGCATGGTTCCCGAACCCGTAGGGTCTACACACTTAAGGTTCGGTGACGCTAGGGTTGTAGAGATATTAGTATGCGGTAAACCAAAAGTTGTTCGGAGTCCCGGATGAGATCCCGGACGTCACGAGGAGTTCCGGAATGGTCCGGAGGTAAAGATTTGTATATAGGAAGTCCAGTTTCGGCCACCGGGAAAGTTTCGGGGGGTCATCGGTATTGTATCGGGACCACCGGAAGGGTCCCGGGGGTCCACCGGGTGGGGCCACCTATCCCGGAGGGCCCCATGGGCCGAAGGGACGTAGGAACCAGCCCCTGGTGGGCCGGTGCGCCCCCCTTGGGCCTCCCATGCGCCTAGGGTTGGAAACCCTAAGGGGTGGGGGCGCCTCCACTTGGCTTGGAGGCCAAGCCACCCCTAGGGCTGCCGCCCCCTCCCTAGATGGGATCTACAAGGGGTCGGCGCCCCCCCCTAGGCCCCTATATATAGTGGAGGGGAGGGTGGGCAGCCACACCTGAAGCCCTGGCGCCTCCCTCCCTCCCTCCCGTGACACCTCTTCCTCCCCGCTTGTGCTTGGCGAAGCCCTGCCGGGATCCCGCTACTTCCACCACCACGCAATCGTGCTGCTGGATCTCCATCAACCTCTCCTTCCCTTGCTGGATCAAGAAGGAGGAGACGTCTCTCCCAACCGTACATATGTTGAACGCGGAGGTGCCGTCTGTTCGGCGCTAGGATCATCGGTGATTTGGATCACGACGAGTACGACTCCATCAACCCCGTTCACTTGAACGCTTCCGCTTAGAGATCTACAAGGGTATGTATATGCACTCCTCTTTCTCGTTGCTAGTCTCTTCATAGAATGATCTTGGTGAACATAGGAATTTTTTTGAATTTCTGCTACGTTTCCCAACATTTATAACCTAACTACTAGCACTAGTACTAATACCTGCATAGTGGGAACACGTTCAGGTTTGGTACGTACTAGTAGGTGTGAGCAGTCTTGCACTTAATTGTAGCACTAGTTCTTTCGAATGTGATGGGAACAAGGTAAAGATAAATTGATGGGTTTTGGTTTCGAGGTCCGAAACGGCTCCCGATGAGTTTAGTGGAACATAAATTTCAAGTAGACTACACTGCTCAGATGCGTAAATATTATGTTACTATCAAAAATTGGCACAAAATACGAAGGAGACCAATGGAAGTACTACTAGCAACCCATGATTTAACTACTCACATGCGCGCAGTGGAGTAGTAATGTCTTTCTTCCGCCCTCACGTCCACTCAATTTGCATGCGCTGTATTAATTGACCATCAATGAAGTGAAGGACTTTACACGCGTCAAATTATCACATGAGGTGGATCTTGGTACAAAATTGTGTCCGCCCATGTACCCGTGAGTGCATTCGGGGGAATGAGTGCGTGCGTGCACATCTTCGCTTCATGCATGTACCGCCAGTGTGGCTCGGGTAGGATGAGTACATTCTTCTGGAACTAGCAGCACGTCACTGTGATCAATCCACCCAAGGATGTCGCGACAAAGCCTCCACATGTGCCACGTGGCTTCATGAATTGTAAGAGAGACACTGTGTAGCGTGCCATTGTGTTTTGCACATACTCGAAGTACTAGTAAGGTACACGTGCATTGCGCGCGTTAGATTTTGCAACCAAATTATGAACAGATACCACACTATAGCATGTAAGCTCTGAGTCATATATGCCTGATGCAGACCTTTGTTTAATTCTTATAGTTTATCTCATTCAAAATCAATTAGTTTTTATAAAAAACCTAGGGCCTCTTCGATTCGTAGGATTTCCAAAATGCGAGAATAGCAAGAACATGGAATTAGAGTGGAATGTCGTCTTGAATCCTATAGGATTGTACGAGTGTTTGATTGCGCATAGAAAAACGCAGAATTCTTTCAAAGAGGTTTGAGTGGATGGGATGTTTCCTATGAAATCTAGTGCAAATGAATAATATGGAAAAAATCCTATGGTTTACAATCCTACGAATCAAACAACCAAGATAGGAAAAATTCCTAAGGATTAGAATCCTCCAAAATTCCTTTGAGAATCCTTTGAATCAAAGAAGCCCTTAATCTATTTTATGATTCATGGAATTGTGCATTGTAAAGCATAAAGTAAAAACAAATAATGGCAATTCAACTAGAAAAAAAAGTTTGGCAGTTATGATATGGAAGATTCTAGAACAAAGGAGAACCACTGTTGTTTTGAGATTTGTGCATTATGCTTAAGTTCAACCATGGAGTCTGCTAGATTGTACATGTGCAAAATTCGGTGGGGGGCTAGAAGATGGTGCGAGGGGCCGAGTGGAGGGAGACTATGAAGGAGTGCACAACTGCGAGATTGATATTTAGAGAGGGGGCGAGAACGTGCGCTGTTGCACGCAGTGGCGGAGCCATGAAAAATGTCCCATGAGCTAGGGGGGCAAGCATTGCCAATCCTTTACGAGGAGGGCCAATTCATCAACTTAAATCATTCTTACCAGCAATTTTCTAATGATCACATTCATATTAGCCTCGATATATAGTGATGTTGGGGGGGCAGGGCCCTTGCTGCCCCCTGTCTTCGCCATTGTGCGCACGTCTGAGAGATGAAGTGGAAGGCATGGATGATGAGAGGGGGGCATTGGATATATAATTAATGTGGGTGTATTAGCTATATATGTAATCCTATATAGAGAGGTATAGTTTATCGATGTGGACGTGGGAAAGAGGGTGAGACCTCACTAGATATATAGACTGATCGGTTTATGTGGAAAACTATGAAAGACCTAGCTATACACACACACACACACACATAGAGGAACATCGATCGTTGCGCATGCATGTAAGAGATAAAGAATGCCCGATATGATGGAGAGGGGGATGTGTGTGTGTGTGTGCCTTCATGGGAGACTGACCTGAAGAAAAAGATTGCATGTGTGCGATGGATAATGCCGACTGGTAGTGTGTGTGCATGCAGGCATGAGAGAAAGTTAGTGGTACAATTATAAAGAGAAGACCAATGTGTGGGTGTAAAAGACTAGGTGAGGTCATAATCAATGTAAAGTTGTATTCAAATATTTGAATAAGAGATCATGATGTTTGAAACCCATGCATGCATGGATATAACGGAGATCTGTGCGGTGTGGTTTGGAAATGAGCATGTTGTAATGTATACACATTGAACAAGGTCGGACTGGTTTGAATTTGAGATACCGATGGCAGACATTGTTTGGCCACATTGCATCCGTGCATGGACACACTATTCTAATTGGAGATGATGGGTGGCTTTCGCATCACATATCTATATCTATACCCCTATATATATTATATTATATATTTTTTATATAGTGTGCGGATAACTTTAACTTGGAAAGATAGTCGTTGGATGAGGCCAATCCGATGGTTTGGAGCTGGTAAATTTGAGCACTACTGGCCATTGGATATCATCTAGATTCCACCAGATTTTGCCACATGTACATCTAGAAGACTCTATGGTTGAACTTAAGCATAATGCACAAACCTCAAAACACAAGCACTTCTTCTTTGTTCTAAATATTCCGTATCAGAATTGCCCAAATGTTTTTCTACATGATTTGTTTTTACTTTATGCCTTACAACGCACAATTCCATGAATCTTAAAATAGATTAGCTTTCTTATAAAAACTAGATGATTTTGAATGAAATGAACTATAAGAATTAAACGAACATCTACATCATGCATATATGACTCAAACCTTACATGCTATAATGTGGTATTTATTCATAATTTGGTTGCCAAATCTCATACGTGCAATGCACGTGTACCTCACTAGTCTAAATGGTGTCTGTGTGTGTGTTGTGCGTGTTAAACACATTGTACGTACTATATCATACTAGTCTAAATTGCCTTTTTTTGGTACACGTTAAGCTTGTTCTCCCGAAATTTCAAGACGCGTCTTGTTATGCCAAAATTTCAAGCCGCGCCTTGTTATGCCGAAATTTCAAGCTAGCATCTCTGTCTATCGTGCTGCGAAAAACTCCCGCCTCTTCAACCCGCGCCTTATTACCCCGAAATATTTAAGATAAATCTATGTCTCGTTGTGCTCCGACAACTCCCTCCATCTCAACCAGCGCCTTGCTATTCTAAAATTACAATGCGCGTGAAAACTCCCACCTCCTGTGAAATCCCAACACGCGAAATGCCCGTGATACCCCTGAACCGAAAGAACCGCCTCAAATCAGTGGGGGTACTTTCGTAACTTACCCCACATTTCGGACAAGCGCGTCCCTAAGACATGGTTCCCTACTCCCATCCCATCCACCCACCTATTCGTACACCGAGGCCGGGAAAACCCGCGAATCCCCCCACCCTCCTCCGTCCGCCACCCAGCCGGAGCCTCTTCCCCGAAGACGTCGTCCACATCAACACCTTGATGTTCCTCATCCACTATACTGGATGAGGATCCGTCATCGATCTAGTCGTCCCGCCGGTTCAGCCACCCCGTCCTCCACCTCCAAGGAGCTGCCCCGATGTTCCCCTCGTCTTTCGCGCCACCTCCATTCCCACACTGCCGTCTTCACCTGCACCACCGGAAGAGCATCATCATCACCATTTCCTCTGATGAAGCTGTAGTGATGTTGATGTGGGGCTAATCAAAGAACGCGGTTGATGTAGTCGAACGTCTTCACGATCCGACCGATCCAAGTACCGAACACACGACACCTCCGAGTTCAGTACACGTTCAACTCGATGACGTCCCACGAACTCCGATCCAACAGAGCTTCATGGGAGAGTTTCATCAGCACGATGGCGTGATGACGGTGATGATGTTGCTACCGACGCAGGTCTTCTCCTAAGCACCGCTACGATATGATCGAGGTGGATTATGGTGGAGGGGGGAACCGCACACGGCTAAGGGATCAATGATCAACTTGTGTGTTCTAGGGTGCCCCCCGCCCCCGTATATAAAGGAGCAAGGGGGGAGGCCGGCCGGCCCTGTAGGGCGTGCCAGGAGGAGGAGTCCTCCTCCTAGTAGGAGTAGGACTCCCCTTTCCTACTCCTACTAGGAGGAGGAAAGGAAGGGGGAGGGGAGAAGGAAGGAGAGGGAGGAAAGGGGGGCCGGCCCCCTAGTCCAATTCGATTTGGGCTAGGGGGCCGCGCGCCCTGCCTCCTCTCTTCCAACACTTGGCCCATTGAGGCCCAATACTTCTTCCCGTATTCCCGTAACTCCCCGGTACTCCGAAAATACCCGAATCACTCAGAACCTTTCCGATATCCGAATATAGTCGTCCAATATATCGATCTTTATGTCTCGACCATTTAGAGACTACTCGTCATATCCCCGATCTCATCTGGGACTCCGAACTACCTTCGGTACATCAAATCACATAAACTCATAATAACGATCGTCACCGAACGTTAAGCATGCGGACCCTATGGGTTCGAGAACTATGTAGACATGACCGAGACACGTCTCTGGTCAATAACCAATAGCAGAACCTGGTTGTTCATATTGGCTCCTACATATTCTACAAAGATCTTTATCGGTCAAACCGCATAACAACATACATTGTTCCCTTTGTCATCGGTATGTTATTTGCCCGAGATTCGATCGTCGGTATCTCAATACCTAGTTCAATCTCGTTATCGGCAAGTCTCTTTACTCGTTTCCGTAATGCATCATCCCGCAACTAACTCATTAGTTGCATTGCTTGCAAGGCTTATAGTGATGTGCATTACCGAGAGGGCCCAGAGATACCTCTTCGACAATCGGAGTGACAAATCCTAATCTCGATCTATGCTAACTCAACAAGTACCATCGGAGACACCTATAGAGCACCTTTATTATCACCTAGTTACATTGTGATATTTGGTAGCACACAAACTGTTCTTTCGGTAATTGGGAGTTGCATAATCTCATAGTCATAGGAACATGTATAAGTCATGAAGAAACCAATAGCAGTAAACTAAACGATCAAGTGCTAAGCTAACGGAATGGTTCGTGTCAATCACATAATTCTCCTAATGATGTGATCCCATTGATCAAATGACAACTCATGTTTATGGCTAGGAAACTCAACCATCTTTGATCAACAAGTTAGTCAAGTAGAGGCATACTAGTGACACTGTGTTTGTCTATGTATTCACACATGTATTATGTTTACGGTTAATACAATTCTAGCATGAATAATAAACATTTATCATGATATGAGGTAATAAATAATAACTTTATTATTGCTTCTAGGGCATATTTCCTTCAGAACCAGCCGCAGCGGGGAGGGGGGCTCGCCGGAGAGGTACCCCACTATCTATCTTAGGGTTCAAGGTGGGGGCGGTGGTCGTCGGTGGTGGTGGGGTGGTGGCATGGGGATCGCTGGAGAAAATGCTCAGCACGAGGGGGCTAGAGGGATGGCCGGGGCGGCAGCGGACCGACGGTGGGGAGTGTTTTCGGGGCAGGTGGGGCCGTGCACTGCCGGCCGCGGGCGGCTGTTTGGCCAGTGGTGGCTGGCGGCTCAGGGGGTGGAGGTTGAAGATGAATTGCAGGCCCTTGATTTCTATCCAACAGCTGCAAAATCGACTGACCAGATATGAAAAAGTCAGTCGACTGACGTGTAGCCTCACCTCTAGTGCGTTCAGTTTCGACAGTAAAATTTAGTTTTGACAGCAAAATTCAGTTTCGACAGTCAAGTTCAGTTTCGATAGTTAAATTCAGTTTCGACAGTTAAGTTCAGAGATGAGCAGCTAATGTATTTTACATCTAGCACTTTGTGGTTATGTATTTTACGTCATCTATTGGAGATGCTATTAGAATTCCACTCAGGTTAACATTGTCTCTCTTGTCCTGCTTCAGCCTCAGCATCGTACAACTCACCGAAGCTGCTCCAACGACGAAACCCTCCATCACAGCAGAGCAGTACCTCGGGTTCCATCTCCAGATGCCTAAGATCTTCTTCCCCTCCTCCGATAGCCAAGTCAGCCGGAGCATCCTCACCGGCCAACCCAATCACGCTGAGATCGACATGGCTTCGCCAAAGAGGTTGTACACGTGTTGCATATCTTTTTTACTCTACATGTAATATATATTGTCCACTGAGCACATGGAGTAACGGGAAATATGATTATTTTATCCTACTATATGACAAGCAGTGAGGTACCAGGCAACTTAGCTATCCGTGATGGACTCTCTTGAATGCCATCATTATTTATCTCTGCGTGTTTGAGCTGTGCATTTGTCGATGGCCCTGGGAGTTGAGCTAGTAGGGTAGTGTCCTGTGAGTTGAGCTAGTAGAAGTAGCACAAAAACATTTTTTTAGTGTAAGCTTTTCCTTGCTCAAGCCTGCCTACTAGAATTGCCAGTGCTTGAAAGGAAAAGTGAATGAAAAACATAGGAATTGGAAAGTTTCGTATGGTACTACTTTTCATGAATTTGGTGCAAAGGAACAGAGCAATGGAAAACTGTAGGATTTGTTCCTTTAGTGTCTCCTTGAAAGAAAAACTGTAGGAATTTTAATTTCCACTTGTCCTCCTTTTCAAATTCCTATTCATGAAGCACAAGACTAAGAGATAGTAGCATAATAGCATTATAACCGTACATTTTCTTGTGGTTTGACTTAATCTCACCATGCTTCTTTGCATCCTGTGATCTTCCAATTCTTGTGAACCAAACACCCAGATTGGCAGAAATCTTGTGTTTTTAAATTCTCTGTTTTGCACGTGCATTCCTATCCTATTCATGTCTATTTCCTATCCCTGCATTGCTAGAATCCTCAAATTCAAAAAAGCCCTTACACAATTACTTGTGTTACTGATATGTGTCAAAGAAAACCTTGTGTGGTTTGTCCTGCTCCTGCGGTGCTGTGTTCCACCCCAGCTCAGCTTCTCCAATGACGGAAGGGTTCACCATAGCAGGGATCCGCTCTCTAGACTGTCTTTCGCCGCCTCAGATCTTCTCCCCCGCCACCGGCAGGCACGACAACTGCATTACCATCATCAACTGAGCAGATGACCTTGAGGACTACACAGGTCCGCAAGAGAGGGTCGCACTCTTCCGTGTCTGCTTACGTTATGCATCGCTTAATATGATGACATGCTACTTTATCGTCGTGTTCACCTATTAGACTACGAGTCAGGTCCAAACTTATGCTGAAACTTGAGTTTTTAAATGGTTGTGGGATACATATTGGGGCAGCAATCAGTACTATCTGTCTACTATCTGGTTAATCTCGGGTGTCTACTATGAGTTTCATGTTGGGTGCAAACAAACATTAAAGGAGCCATTATGTATATTTCTATACCTACTATTAAAAGAAGGTAACATTCTTGGTTTGGTCTTCTTAGTTTGGTCCATGGTAAAAAATTAGATACGTATGCATCGCAAGTGTTTCCTCCAATTCTCACGCACGGCCATAGTGTGGCTATTTCTAATTTTGTAGGCCCAGGTCGTCTCTATCCCATCTTAGCCCATGGACCAAGACTGGTGGGCCTGGAAAATCTGTCCTCTAATGCTAAGAAAAAAATCTCCTCTTGCGCCATCTCCTCCACGAGCACGATGCCCCACCGAGGCCGACTCAATTCCCTCTTCCGTTAATCCCTTCTTTGATCCTCTCTTTCCTTCTGTTGTCGCCCGTCTTCTACCGTGAGACAAACTCCTATTCCGGGTCGAGCACACGCCCATGGGGCGACCGTACTCCTTTTCCCGTTCCACATGACGATGTAGGCATGTATAAAGATGCCTCAACTCCCTCGATCAAACCCTTTCTCGATTGCTTCCAGTGCTTAAAGCTGCTCCGATCTCGTCGTTGCACCATGCTCAACATTGATGTGTCGTGGTTCTTCCAACCTTGCCAGAATCTTGATGTTCTGACCTTGCTGGATCTTTGTAGTGAGGGCTACAGATATGTATATACGTAGCCGTACGCAATCTTTGGGTCTCGGTTCTCTCCGCCGCTGCCTCCAACGGACGGAGCAATGTTGCCATCCGTAGTCCCGCATCTGGGCTTCAATGGCTGGAGTCGCACCACGTCCGCCCATCCCCACGCTCGGCTCCATCATCGCTCGTGCCTGCCTGCCCTCACTTGTACAACGCCACAACATACATGGCTTCAGAGACCCCGACACCCCGGCTGAGACGCGGGAATGTTTTGGTGTTGGCTGCAAGGGGACCGGCGTGGACGTCCTTCTCCTCCCAGTCGAGCTCCTTAATGACACGTCGGCGCCCGCGGTCCTACCGATGCCTACTTGGCCACTGGCCGAAAGGGGACGCACAGACGTCCTAATCTTCTAGGCCAATCTCCTCCACGGCGCCTGTGCTGCCTCGACCCAGGCCAGGCCTGCTTGGCCGCTCGCTGTATACAGAGTTGTGGACTCGATGGATGAGTAACTGAGGACAAAGGGAGCAAGATAGGAAAGGAAGGAATGATGGATCTGTGAGAAGAAGCAAGCTCCATTGATCACAAACTAAGAAGGAAACGGATTCCTGGATGTGGAAGATGAAAAGCAAATGGAAACAATCCATACACCAAAAGTAGGACTGGCAATGGTTGGACTAATATAAAAGTATAGGCAATGTTAGTACACTCCCAGGTTACACAGATTTCTAAAAAAAGAGCAAATCCCAAGCAATATCCAACAACGTTTGACTAATTAAGTACATGTTAGTACAAACACGTCTTACACAGTTTGGTTTTGATTTCTAAAAAAAGGTAAGTACACACCGGACTTACACGGTTTTGTTTTGGTTTCTGAAAAAAGAGCTAATGTGTCCAAGACATCATTTAAAGTTATTTAAAAATTTGATCACTCTGTCTCGTGAATACGCAAAAGGCTTGCGTATCATTGCATTGATAGGGGGAAAAGAGTGATAGTTACAGGGGTGATCTCGTGAGCACATGCGCAAATGCGATGGTGTGAATGAGAAAACAATGGCGCAACAAAGGGTGCCGCGCGACCCTAGCAGAACACATTATGTCTCGTCGATAAGCTGGCCAAGCCCCTTGGCCCCGGCGCGCACCCAGGCGCGGGCGTCTTCCTTGATGCTGTCGGAGAGTCTGGTGATAGAAGGGTCATCCGAGTTATCATTCATGGTTATTTAGAAATTTCATAGCTCTAATGATCCCGATTATGTTTGTACAAGCTATACCAAAATCTATCACTAAGGGAAACATGGACTTACCAGTCAAAAAATAGGAACATATTACTAGCTTTTGAGCTGCTGTAGCTGCACTGAATTTTCTAAACATTACTTTCTCTACCTCCCCCGGAACATGAAATATATCTGACCCATTTTGCAAAAAATACATATCTATTTCAAAGCTATAGATAAATAAACCTACCAGAAATATATATATATATATATGCAAATGTTAGAAAGGTTCAAATAGATACCTCTGACACCCAATGGTTGTCCAAGAAACAAAAATGCAAACTTCTGTTAATATTGACTTTCACATGATCGAGACCAAACTTTTTTAACCTATAAGAAACAGAGATGCAAAAGCCTATGTAAAGGAGCAGATGAATATAATCCAATGCAGATAGTATATCTAATTGAAGAACTAAATGGAAGTACACTTCATTAATATGAAAATGTCAACATCGTTAAAACCCGTGTCCTTCACTGTTGTACAGATACCACAAAAGCACCAACACCCATTACAGGTGAATCAACTGCAACTACAACTAACCATTGTAACCCCTAAAAAAAGGGACAACGCGGCGGCGGAAAGGGACACTACAACTACAACTACAACTTCCTTATCATTCATGGTCATGGTGGACAGGGACAACGCGGCGGAAAAGGCGGCTACTCTCTCGACACCCCCCAGGGGGGCCCGGCACCACGGTGGGTGGGAGGGAATAGGAAGGAACGATAAGGAAGAAATTTTTTGAGGGGTAGGAAGATTTTCTTTTGAGAAGTACGATAAGGAAGATGAGTTCATGCATCCCTTCTGTCTAGGTGAAATGATTTGTTTGGGCCAAGCCCAAATAATTAAAAGAACTCTTCCGAACAAAACAACTAACCATTGTAACCCCTAAAAAAACAAAACTAACCATCTATAAAAAATCAACATGCTAAAAATATTTTTTTAAATGGTCAGAGTTTTACATGTGTTCACACTTTTTTTGGTTTCAAAAAATATGTCAGCACTTTTTAAAAAGGTTTAAAATTCCAAAAAAAGAATTACTAAAAGAATTCCATTTAGAAATGTACAACAAAAAATCCTTTTCGAACAAAGCTCTTAAAAAATGTTCCTCTTCAAAGAAATGCACTAATTTTCATAAGAACAATGACTATTCTTGAAAAAGCGTTCCAGTTTTCATGAAAATGTTAAATTTTATTAAAATAAGGAAATTTCCACATTTTTCAGAAAAGCAAAAAAATTGACTGACAATCTATTCCATGAAAAACTACTCTTCCAAAAAAACAGATAAAGAATGCTAAGGTGGCTTCTTCATGTCTCAACTTCATGCTACATAAAGAACTAATCAGTTTTACCTTATTATCAATGTATATTAAAATCAGATACGAAAAATGGTGCGTAATGGCATATGAAGCAGGGTGTGCTTCTTTTTCGCCCGGTGCAACGCACGGGCATTTGTACTAGTTTTAACTAAAGCTATTATCTACCTGCTATCATTGGTTTTGGGTCTATCCACAGTTTGCTACCATCACTCTGGATTTGTTCATGCACTCCTTACATAATCTCACTATGTTTTATTCCTATGCATGTCAGTTATTGTACACAATGTAACTGAACATGTAGAGCAAAAGAGACATGCCTTGCGTGGCAATAAAACTTTATGCAGACGTTGCTCCATGGTGGGCGCAAAGGCAGCCCCCCTCCACCCATTTTGGATCGTAATCAAGAGGAAGATAACTGTTCCGAGGGGGATTCAAAAGCAGAAGACCACTCCTATTTACCCCATGAGGTCTTTGCTCTAACTTGGCATGCTGATGTTGGTAATATCATGCATATGGTGCCTTGCATTGCTTACTGTATACAACAAAGATGTCATATGCTTAGTTTAGACATGCTTTGTGTCAATGCCATCTGTTTAGTTTCTTTATCGTATATGTGAATCATGCAATTCCATCTTGTTTAGCCAGGCATCATATATGTGAATGTTGCAATGCCACCCTGGTTAGCCAGTCATCTTATATGTGAATTATATCATGACATCATTTTTTATTATGTGTTAAATTTGTCAACAATTTTAGTACATTCAATTACTCTTCCTGTGCATCAGCCATTCGGCATGGTCATGGAAAAATCTGGAGTGGAAACAAGGTCTTCAGAGTAGACAATGCTATCTGACGAAGCGCATGTCTTGCTGGTTACAGATAGCTCCTCAGAGGAGGATTCGGAGACAGATGACCAGTCCTATTCCCCCCCCCCGAGGTGCATGCTCTAACTTGGCAGGGTTATGTTGCTCATATCGTGCGTATGGTATCTTGCATTGCTATGTCATTTGCTTAGTTTAGACATGCTTTGTGTGAATGCCACCTGTTTAGTATCTAATTACCATATATGTAAATTATGCAATGCCATCTTGTTGCAAGACATTATATATGTGAATTATGCAATGTTATCTTGTTGCAAGGCATTATATATGTGAATTATGAAATGCCATGCTGTTTAGCCAAGCGTCATATATGTGAATTATATCATGCCATCCTTTTTTTGTATTTCTCATTGCTTTTGTCGACAATGTTTGTATATTCAACCGCTCTTCCTGTGCATCAGCCATTTGAATTGGTGATGGAGAAATCTGGAGTGAAAACAAGGTCTTCAGAGCAGACAATGCTACCTGCTGAAGCAGATATCTTGCTGGTTACAAATAGCTCTTCAGAGGAGGATTCAGAGGCAGATGGCCAGTCCTATTATCCCCCTAAGGTGTATGCTCAAACTTGCAGAGTTATATTACTCATATCATGCATATGTTGTATTGCAATGCTTAGTTTTTACATTATATGCATGATATAGAATGCCATCTCCTTAGTTGACACATCATATATGCAATTGCCCTCTGCTCACTTCCTTAGTATATAAATCACATATTTGAATTATATCATGCCATGATGTTTACATAGACAGCATGTATCTGAATTATGGCATGCCAACCCATTTTCTAAAGACATAATATAGTTATATCATCTCATCCTGTTCACATAGTCATCATATTTTGAATTATGTCATTCTATCCGTGAATTATATCATGCCATCACGTTTCCGTCGACGGCATGTTTGTGATTTATGGCATGCAAACCATTTTAATAGACACATCATGTAGTTATATCATGTCATCCTGTTTACATAGTCATCATATTTTGAAGTATGTCATTCTATCCTGTTTAGTTAGCCATCATACATGTGAAATTGTGTCATGCTATCATGTTTAATAAGCCATCATATATGTGAAATTATGTCCTGCTATTCTGTTTGGTTAGACAACATAAATGTGAATTATTTCATGCCCTGTTTTCTTCCCTACTATCCATTGCACCTGTCTATCTTACAATGTCTGTACATTCAATTACTTTTCTTGTTTATCAGCCATTTCAATTGGAGGGGGTGATGGCAGTATATGTGGGAGTAAAAACACAACCTTCAGAAAAGATCGTGCTACTTGTCGATGGAGATAGAACCACGGTTGTACTTGCCCAAGAACCAGCCCCACCATACGTACCGCAGACTCATGCAGATTGTACCCCTACCCAGTTGGGCAGAGAACCAGCTACACCCTTCTAACCTCAACCCCAGAAGATAGTAACCCAGTTCCCGTTGACACAGCACCGTCTCCACCACATAGCACCCAAACACGAGTAGTTAGTAAGGCAACTTCAGTGCCCAAAGCACGAGGACCACCACTCCGAACCCCAAGTCAACACTTAAAGCAGAAGAAGAATTGTTCTCATGTCAGGTTCCGTAGCTATGGTTCATACTACTTTGCTCTTGCATCACTGTATTTACTCATACCAACTAATTTCAAATTTGAAGGATGCAACTGAAACTCCAATGGCGCAACAGGTATGTTTCAAACCTGTTTCTTTAACGTGTTTGCTGTTGTAACTTGCTCTATGTTGATTTCAGTTTCAATTGAATAAACAGTTATGTTCTCATGCCATGCACATTACAAGTGTTGTTACTGCTGTGTAGTTTCCCACACTTATATTCTGTCTATGCTGCTTTATCTTAAATAGATATGATTCGAACTGTATCTATCTTGATTTGGCAACATAAACTAAAATGATATAGACCATACAGTGACCATACTACATAGATATATGTTTGTTTCATGTTGTTATCCTGTCCACCTTACTACTAAACTGGTTTACCAAAATGAGTTTCATATACTACATTGTAAACCTGTGATGTGTTTGTTTGTTTCTCTTTTAGAACGCAGATAAAATATTGGAGAAGGGTACCCCGTTATGCAATGGTAAAGGAAGTAATGCAGATAAGGTTCAAGATAGTGAGACATCCCTGTTGGTCTCCAAGAAAGTTGATAAAAACTATATTGAAGACACTGAGACAACCCCAAAGTCCTGTCTTGATGTAGTGTTCAAGTTACTGGCTACTACTGCTGGCACCAGCTCTTCGAACTCGCTGCCTGAATCAGTTTAGCTTCTTGAGCCTCAACTTCAAGTTGAAAGACATCAATCAGATGTTATGCGACAGGAAGCCGAAGGACTGAGGAAGTCCCTGCAGAATTCAGATGCATACTTTATGGTGCAACAGCAAGTGCTGGAGGATTTAAGCGCCAAACAAGAGAAAGTTAATAAGCTTGCTAAGCATCTTGCCAACATTATGGGTACCCAGGATATTCTTTCTTGAGCTCTTCTAAAGTGGTTTCAGTTTTGGACTTGTTTTGCTGCGGCGTTTATATGCTGCTTTGTTCCCTATATTTGCACCGGTGGCGAACTTTGATGCCCAGTGGATGTAATATGTGTAATAGCCGTGATAGCCTAGCGTAAGTTGCTTGCTTCTTTATTTCCTTATTGTCTTGTTTATTTTTTTCTTATAGTCGGTGCAGTTCTTTTTCTGCGGTTTGCTAGTGGCCGCAATAATCTATTTTTTAAAACTAGGCCACAATAACCATGGGCTACATATTTACTGTAGTTAACATGGGCCTCCTACGGGCCGTAGAAACAATGCGCCTTCTAAGGGTCGTAGAAACAATGGGCCTTCTGCTGCATAGAAACAATGGGCCTTATATGGGCCGTAGACACAATGGGCCTTCTACGGGCCGTATGATCGGTTGGCCAAACATGGGCCAATAACAGACCACATTATGGCCGTAAATGGGCTAGAGTTGAAATTGTTCGTTCATGGGCCGACCATAACGGGCCGTCGCTAATCGGCCGTATTTGATGACGCTATGAAAATGGCCCAACATATTAACGGGCCACAAACGGGCCGACTGTAACCACGGGCTGAATTCGTCCCACAAGCAAAAAATGACAGTAACGGGCTGTAAGTAAATGAATTCTGGAAATGATCCCAAGAATAAATGGTCCCTAAGAAGGCCGAAAGATAACATGGGCTGGAAACGGCCCAACGAAATAATGGGCCGTCAGTGGGTATAAAGTGATACACTGTTCATTACGGGCCAGTTTCACCACGTGCCGCTAATGGGTATAAAGTGATAGACTGTTCATTACGGGCCAGTTTTACCACGTGCTGTTAATGGGCTGAGAGTTACTAAGGGCCTCATATGGGCCGAAAGACGTCATGGGCCATACATGGGCCGGAAGTTAAAACGGGCTGGAATTATATTGGACGGCCCAGATGACGATACTGGGCCTAATTCGGATAGGCCGTAAACGGGCCCTGGGTTAGCGGGCTGTAAATGGGCTATATGCGAACAGGCCATTAACAGGCTTACCGTGGGCCGGCCCGCCACCTTTTGACCAAGTCAAACAGGCCGACCTTTTCACAGGAATGGGCCTCTGTTGAGTCGTGTCATGTGTCGACATATCATAGGCACTTTGGGTCCAATGAGTGGATGACATCTGTCCCAATGGTGAGCCGACATGTGTTTCCTCCAGCCAATGATGATTTTACACATGGAAAATCCCCATTGGTCGGGGTTGTTAACGGGTTATCGGATCCAAAACCGGACCCGATAGCTTAACGGTGTTCCGTTACGGTGGATGCCATGTGTCGGTCACCCTTGACGAAAGCACTTCTGTGACGCTCGATTTATCGTCATGGAAGTGGAAACTTCCATGATGATAATTTTGGTAATGTCATGGAACACTTCTACGACAACGCGGGTATGACTATCTTGGTTCTGTCATAAAATTGTCATGGATGTACATGCATGACAGAAACCGTGACCTACTGTGACAAACACGTATCATCATGGAAGTGTATTTTTTTGTAGTGATGACCGCAGTGTGTGTGTATTTATAAGGATAGGTATGTCATAGCATAATTACGCAGGTCCCCTGGCAGTTCACATCTGAAGGACACGTGGCCTGCATGCAACTTATTGGAAGTTGTTCCATGTTCCCACGCACACCTGGATTGTCATTTAAAACAAACTTAAATGTTTGTCTCTATGTCTTTGGCTGACAAGGACTCAAAGAAGACATTTGACAGGTTTCAACAGAGTGCATATGACTTGGATAGATAGAATGTGAGGTAGAAGCACAGAGGGGGTTAGGGTCCAATCACATTCTCTTAGATCAGAAAAATTCAAGAGTGAAGACATAGCTATAAGTGAATGATGTAGAGGACATAACACACACACATAGCTTCAGGTGATCATCTCTTGGAACATCTCATATGCTCCATGACGTTCAAAACGTCTTTGAAGTCCCGATTCTAAGCCGTACAACATGGCACACTGAACTATTGAGTAGTCATCAAATTTAGCTTGCCAGACGTTCATAACATCCAGTGTTGCTCCTGCAGCAGGCCTTGCACCCAGCGGTGCTTCAAGGACGTGATTCTTCTGTGCAACAATGATGATAATGGTTAAGTTACGGACCCAGTCCGTGTAGTTGCTACCATAATCTTTCGACTTAGCTTTCTCTAGGAACTGCTACCTCTTGAGCACTACGTTGGTTTTCCCTTGAAGGGGAAAGGGTGATGTAGTAGAGTAGCATAACTATTTCCCTCAGTTTTTGAGAACCAAGGTATCAATCCAGTAGGAGACCACGCGCGAGTCACCTCGTACCTACACAAACAAATAAGAACCTCGCAACCAACGTGATAAGGGGTTGTCAATCCCTTCACGGCCACTTACAAGAGTGAGATCTGATAGAGATGATAATAGTAAGATAAGTATTTTTGGTATTTTTATGATATAGATTGAATGTAAAGATTGCAGAATAAAGTTAGATTGGAAACTTGTATGATGGAGAATAGACCCGGGGGCCATAGGTTTCACTAGCGGCTTCTCTCAAGATAGCATGAGTATTACGGTGGGTGAACAAATTACTGTCGAGCAATTGATAGAAAAGCGAATAATTATGAGAATATCTAGGCATGATCATGTATATAGGCATCACGTTCGTGACAAGTAGACCGAAACGATTCTGCATCTACTACTATTACTCCACACATCGACTGCTATCCAACATGCATCTAGAGTATTAAGTTCATAAGAACAGTAATGCCTTAAGCAAGATGACATGATGTAGAGGGATAAACTCATGCAATATGATATAAACCCCATCTTTTTATCCTCAATGGCAACAATACAATACGTGCCTTGCTGCCCCTGCTGTCACTGGGAAAGGACACCGCAAGATCGAACTCAAAGCTAAGCACTTCTCCCATTGCAAGAAAGATCAATCTAGTAGGCCGAACCAAACTGATAATTCAAAGAGACTTGCAAAGATAAACCAATCATACATAAAAGAATTGAGAGAAGATTAAAATATTGTTCATAGATAAACTTGATCATAAACCCACAATTCATCGGATCTCGAAAAACACACTGCAAAAGAAGATTACATCGAATAGATCTCCAAGAGAATCGAGGAGAACTTTGTATTGAGATCCAAAGAGAGAGAAGAAGCCATCTAGCTACTAGCTATGGACCCGAAGGTCTGAAGTAAACTACTCACACATCATCGGAGGGGCCATGGAGTTGACGTAGAGGCCCTCCGTGATCAATGCCCCCTCCGGTGGAGCTCCGGAAAAGGTCCCATGATGGGATCTCTTGGGTACAGAAGGTTGCGGCGGTGGAAATAGGGTTTCGTGGTGCTCCTGGATGTTTGCGGGGTATATGGATATATATATAGGAGGAAGAAGTACGTCGGTGGAGCAACGAGGGGCCCACGAGGGTGGAGGGCGCGCCCAGGGGGTGGGCACGCCCCCTACCTCGTGGCCTCCTCGATTGATTCTTGAAGTCCACTCCAAGTCTCCTGGATCACGTTTGTTCCAAAAATAATGCTCCCGAAGGTTTCATTCCGTTTGGACTCCGTTTGATATTCCTTTTCGGCGAAACTCTAAAATAGGCAAAAAAAACAGCAATTTGGGCTGGGCCTCCGGTTAATAGGTTAGTCCCAAAAATAATATAAAAGTGTAAAAATAAGCCCATTAACATCCAAAATAGATAATATAATAGCATGGAGCAATCAAAAATTATAGATATGTTGGAGACGTATCAGGAACGCATTAAAGTTCAATGGAACGGTAGCACGGGCCATTGATCTACAACAACATTGATATACAAAAACTATCAGGACTAAGTTCATGATAAATTTAAGTTCCATTAATCATATTACTAAAGAACTCCCACTTAGATAGATATCCCTCGAGTCATCTAAATGATCACGTGATCCATATCAACTATACCATGTCCGATCATCACGTGAGATGGAGTAATTTTCAATGGTGAACATCTCTATGTTGATCATATCTACTATATGAACTATAGCAACGGTGCATACCTAGGGAGAACGCTTATACCTTGAAATTTAGTGAGGGATCATCTTATAATGCTACCGCCTTACTAAGCCAAATAAGATGCATAAAAGATAAACATCACAAGCAATCAAAATATGTGACATGATATGGCCATCATCATCTTGTGCCTTTGATCTCCATCTCCAAAGCACCGTCATGATCTCCATCGTCACCAGCTTGACACCTTGATCTCCATTGTAGCATCGTTGTCGTCTCGCGAACTATTGCTTCTACAAATATCGCTACCGCATAGTGATAAAGTGAAGCAATTACATGGCGATTGCATTTCAAACAATAAAGCGACAACCATAAGGCTCCTGCCAGTTGCCAATAACTTTTACAAAACATGATCATCTCATACAATAACTTATATCACATCATGTCTTGACCATATCACATCACAACAAGCCCTGCAAAAACAAGTTAGACGTCCTCTACTTTGTTGTTGCAAGTTTTACGTGGCTGCTACGTGCTTCTAGCAAGAACCGTTCTTACCTACGCATCAAAACCACAACGATTTTTTGTCAAGTGTGTTGTTTTAACCTTCAACAAGGACCGGTCGTAGTCAAACTCTAAAAGTGCTAGTTATCGACTAGAGGGGGGTGAATAGGAAAATTTTATGAAAGTCTTCAAAACATGGGGGCTTTGAAGACAAACAGTAGAAATGAACCTATTGATATGCAATGGAAGGTAGACTACACTAGACAGGCCATAGTCGAGTAAGCAATGAAGTGAAAATTCGAAGACTATCAGCAGCTAGGTAGTATGGATCAGGATGGAAGATAGTATGAAGCCAAACAGTAATCAGTCTTCACTCAATGAAGTCAATCAGATCATACAAGCAAGCAATGACTTCACAAAGACAAACTATAAAGTAAAGGGAAGTGAAGGATAGAACCAGTAGCTTGGTGAAGACATGATTTGGTAGACCAGTTCCAGTTGTTGTGACAACTATACGACTGGTTAGGGAGGCTGAGATTTAACTCAGAAGACCGCATCTTCACCTTATTCCCCTTGAGCTAAGGACACACAGTCCTCGCCCAATCACTCTAGTAAGTCTTCAAGGTAGACTTCCAAACCTTCACAGACTTCGTTCACCGGCAATCCACAATGACTCTTGGGTGCTCAGAACGCGACGCCTAACCGGCTGGAGGATTCACAGTCCTCAAGTGTAACAAGTCTTCAAATCACGCGGACATAAAGACTTGATTGATGCCTAACACTCGTTGGTCTGGGTGTTTTGGGCTTTGTCCTCGCAAGGATCTCTCTCTCAAATGCTTCAGAGGTGGGTTGCTCTCAACAACAAAAGCCGTGCACTAACTCTGAGGAGCCACCAATTTATGGTGTAGGTGGTGGGCTATTTGTAGCCAGGAGGCAACCCGACCTGATTTGTCCGAAATGACCCTGGGTCACTAAGGAACTGACACGTGTCCAATGGTCAGATTTCAAACACACGTGACAGCTTGACTTGGGCTACAAGTAAAGCTGACTCATGCAACTCTGGATAAGATTTGCTCTCATTGTCTTCGCTCGGAGACATAGGATTTTGGGTTGAGCATCACGTCAGTCTTCTGACTTTGTTCACTTGGACCCCACTTAACAGTTTGGTGGTTCCTATGACTCAATAAAGAAGAAAAGGAAACTACAAAAGAAACTATGTCTTCGCAGTCCATAGTCTTCAAGTAAATATCTTCACACATCATTATCTTCAATGTGAATATCTTCACAAACCACCATTGTCTTCAATGTCTTCATACATTTTTAGGGGTCATCTCTGGTAGGAAAACCGAATCAATGAGGGACTTCTATCTGCGTTCTCCTGCAATTCTCACAAACACATTAGTCCCTCTACCACGTTTATCGTCAATACTCCAAAACCAACTAGGGGTGGCCCTAGATGCACTTACAATCTCCCCCCTTTTTGGTGATTGATGACAAACTGGTTGAACTTTTCAACAGGGATAAAAGTTTGTGAAAGTTAAAGTACGTGGGCACTGTCTTCATAGGTTGAAAGAGCCCCCCCTGAAGATGTGCATCTACATATTTTTCTTTTGAATGCAAATGCACATGGCAGGTATTGCTTTGTGGAGATCTTCTTCAACTCATGAAGACAATTCATCATGCACACACAAATGTAATGAAGATAATGAAATGCATAATGAGAAATGGGCATCTGCAGAATGACTTCATGCGGAATTTATCATCGCAATAATGTAGCAGCAAAAGTGGAAGACGACCATCAAGTTTAAAGTGTTACAACTCAAAATCCAACAGTTCAAGAACGAGAGTTGTAAAAACTTAGCAAAAATAAGCACCCGACCCATATGGACCCGCTTGAAGACTATCAACTCATATGCTTTCCCCCTTTTGTCAGGAAGGACCAAAAAGGTTTGAAGACACGAAGTGTCTATTCGTTCCCAGGCGGTGTTGGTGAGGATGTTGGGGGAGCAGGATCGGCATTGGAGTTGGGCGGTGCAGAGGGGCCTGATGCAGAATATTGGTGTAGTGAAGCCATCGCAGGTGAAGTGGCGTCGTCCTGTTCATCAATGACTCGTGCAAGAATAGTTAGAGCCGAAGATGAGTACTCAGAATCTTCAATGGAAGGAGTTGGACGCCAACTTGCTGACTGGAGGCCTGGAGTCAAACTTGAAGCGTTCAGTGAAGCCATCTGCTTGAAGATCATCTTCAGAACAGAGCATTGTGAGGCTCTTCCAAGCACGCCGACAGGCTTCATGAGCAACAAATGAGTTCTTGGTTGCAAGGATGCAAATGGGATTGACATCAATGAGAAGACTTTGCATCTGGCTCTTCATCCAATCATGATGCCTATCTTCTTTCCAATGAAGTGATACGAGAAGCTCTCTGTCATTCAGGACACGAGTATGCTTCTTTGGACTTTGGGATAATGTGCTGGTTGTTGCATCAGTGTTGGCATGATGCGGCAGCCTGAGTTGACCGACAAGAGGACCAGCAACAGTAGTGATTGGATTTGGCACATGAATCCCTTCAAGTGGTTGAGTGAAGCTTTGGAAGGCCGCACTGTCTTCGCGAACTGGCTCCTTTGCAGGCTCGGGGTATATGGCTTCATGAGACATATCCACTTCAGGTAGAAATACAACATGGTTGCGTGCTGAAGCTTGATAGTTGATTGTGGAGTGAAGTTTAATGAGATGCATGACCCATGGAGCATAGAACTTGAGGCCAAATAGATCAATTCCCAAGGCAACCAACTGACGGATGAAGAAGTCTTGAGTATTGAATCTGATGCCATTGATGATATAGAAGACCAATGTCTTCATGGTACCCTCAATCTTGGCGTGAGGAGAATGACCCTTAATTGGCCATAGAGTATGCCTCAAAATGTCATATATAGTGTGGGGCAGGTACTCGAGGTCTTGGACATAGAATTCCTTGGGGTATTCAGCATCAACTGGCAAAGGCTTCATCATATTAAGCATTTGACACATGTTGGGCTCAGGCTTCTGGAAGATACTCTACAACTCTTGCTCATAGCACTGACAACCTGGCTCATACAGATCACCAGGATTGGGTAGGGAAGTGAGCTCGATGATATCTTGAGTTTGGCTTCATGATGAACATCACTTGACATCCACTCAGGGACCTATGTCTTCGGATCCCTGTTGTAGCCTGAGATATGAAGTCTGGCATAGAATTGCAGCAGAAGTTCCTCATTCTAGTGCTCCTTGTCAATGACAAATGGGAGCAGACCAACTTCTCGGAAGCAGTCAAGAGCCTCTTCAAGGCATGGCAGCCCAGCAATGGCATCACAATCCAGATGTTTGTGGGGAAAGATCATGTCCTGGTTGTAAAGAATGCATGAGTAGTAGCTGCGTTGCTGGTGACTCCAGAACCTGTTAGAAGAGATCTTTGGCTTCTTGTATGGATTCTTGGCCTTGTCAAAAAATGTGTTGTGCTCTCTGAAGCTGAGCACACTGAATGAGCCTCTAGTGGTTACAGTATTAGGAAGCCTTGGCAGCCTGGGCTTTGGCTTCTGCGTCTGAGGCCTTTGCTCCACATGATATTCATACTGGGGACCTGGAGCAACTGGAGGCGTCATGATGGGCCACTTGATGTTGATGAGCTCACCTTCATGGCTCCATGCTTCTCCTGAAGCCGCCCCTCATTCTAAAGCCCCTGAAGCATGGATGAGGGGCGGCTTCAGAATGAGGGGCGGCTTCAGGAGAAGCATGGACTTTAGCCATGACAACGTCATTGGCTTCAGTAGCAGTGGCAGCAGCAGCATCAAGTGCAGGGGCTTCAGAGGTTTCAACAACTGGTGGGCCAGGCACAATCACATCTTCATCCTCTCTTGTTTCAATGGTAGGGGAATAACTTCAGACTCTTCTTCTTTGTCATCGGCTGATGCAGCCGAAATATCTCCAACCTCTTTGGCTTCAGACTCTTGAGCAGTAACTGAAGGGATGGCTTCAGGAAAGACTTGATGTGCTACTAAGCTTGTGTTGTGCACATCCTCTTTAGGAATGCTCGACATGGAGATCGTGGGCCAAGGGCCTTTGCGAACCTTCAGAAAGATGGCGATGCCTGCGATGATGGAGTGGTCTTCTTCATGTCTTGTGGGATCTCAATCATTGGAGTGGTGACTTGAGCCAGCGGTGTGTGAGGTATGACTTCATGCAGTGGGGAGTTGGGGTGGCGTTCTTCCCAGAAATCATCTTGTGCGATTGGCGTCATGGGACTGCCAATGCTTATCTGTTCACTGCTCGTGGGAGCAGGCGATGATACCACCTTGGGCATGAGCTGGGGAAACTGAGAAAGGACTTCATCATCTTCAACATTATCTTCTTGACCAGTGTCTTCAGCTGCGATGGTGTCAATAGCTGAAATATCTTTAGACTCATGAGCCTCCGTGGTAGCAGGCTCATGAACAACCAATCGACGCTCACGGTTGGAGGAGGCAGGAAGGGCAACCGAAATGGGTTCAACACATAATGGTTCTTGATGTGCGACATGATCTTTACGAGAAGACTTTGAAGACTTTGTCTTCAGCTTCTTCTTGGATGGAGCAGCATCAGAAGCATCACGATGTTTGCACTTCTTGGCTTCAGCTTCAGCCCGCTTCTTCTTCTTCTGCTCAGAAGTAGATGAGGAGACCTTTGGCTTTGAGCCAGTCATGCTGGTAGGGAAGACAATGCTTGGTCTTTCTTGCATTGGGGCTTCAGTTTCAACAGCAACAGGCTTCTTCTTCTTCTTGGCAGCAAGCTTGGGGTCAATGCCTGGACGCCCAAGAGATTTTCTCTTCACGGCTTCATTGTGAGCATGTACACACTTCTCAGCATAGTACTTCATGCGCTCCTTGGAGCCTTTGGCTTCATTGCAACACTAGTGGAATTCTTCTTTCAGATCAGCCATCATCTTCTTGAAATTTTGAACATCAGTGACATTGAGCTTGGCCATGTGCTTCTTGAATAGAGCCTTCTCATGGTTGATTTTGTTCTTCAGCTCAACAATCTTTTGAGCGATAGCAAGCTCTTTGGCTATACAACCCTGGAATGTGACACTGATGTCAATGGGCAGCTGTAGATCATGAATGGTGAGAGTAGTGTTTTCAAACCATTCATCAATGAAATTGTTGAGTATGTCAACATCGAAGAGGGGCAAATCTTTGAAGATCCCAGCCTCCTGCTTGCTCTTGATCAGCATCTCTAGAGCATAATCAGCCGGGTCTTCATCACTAGACATATCTATGACATCCTCTTCATTGCGCAGGATGCTAGCTAGAGTGAGGCCATGCCCTGAAATCTTCTTGGGCTTCTTGGACTTCCAAGAGATGCATGACAAGTCCTCAGACTGCACACTAGATTCAGGAGGTGCATATTGCAATGGCTTCACACTTGAGGCCTTTGGAGCAGTAGTAGACTTTGAAGCCATGGACTATTTCTTTAGTTTGGGGGTTCTGGAAAATCCTCATGTTCCTCTTCACCAGCGGCTTCTTCAACAGTGGCCCTTTGTGCAACGATGTGGGAGATAAGCCCATAAAAGCTATTGAAGGGACCAATGAGATTCTGTTCAGCTTCACGACTGCCATCTGGGCTTAGAGCAGCTGGACCAGGGTTGAAGTCAATCCCCAGGTCCTTCTTGTTCTGGACTGCAGAAGCCCTTGCAAACTGGAAGTTTTGTTCAAACAGTTCATCTTCGCGACACCATCGGAGACTTGATGGGTCGGCATTTTTAGGCTAAGGTCCACTGACCATGCAAGGATAGAAGCCTTTTGCAATGGCTTCAGCCTTTGTCTTGGGGTGAAGTTTCCTGTACACAATATCGGACCATGGTGGCCTCACATCATTCTTCTTTGCATATTGAAACCATTCCTCTGCCAAATATCTTCGAATCCATTGGACACGAGTTTTGCGTTCACCATAGGTTTCTTCGGGGTCAGACTTTGTATTGCTCATAGAGATCTGCGGGCAGGTCCAAAGCAGTTTGTCCCGTCGCTGCCTACCACCCATCTTTGTAGATTTTCCTCCTACCATTGGATTCAGACTGAATGGCTTCATAACTGTGTTTGGCTTCTGTTGGCTGGTCAGACAAGAACTGGCTTTAGGTGATTCAGTATGATGCTGTAAAAACTCTGCAAATGAATGCAAACTATGAGAACCAAGGGATTCTTCCACGAACTTATACTTGTGACAACATTAGAGATGCGAGGGAAGGGGAAGAGGTCATATACATCCTCAGAAGATTTTGAAGATAATCAGTTTGAAGACATTGACCTCATAGCGCGAAGACATTCACTTATAGATGTGAGTTGATTCCAGATTTGTATGAATCCATGAATAAGTACAAGTGAGGAATCAAACTAGATGTGAAGCATTCATAAGTGAAAGTACTTTGCAGAATATGGGATTCAGAATAGACGAGATCCATATTTGAAAAATGTATAAACAACTTTTGGATGGTGTGGACAGTTCAATCAGATCTAATAAACGGTAAAAAGTGAGTTCTTATTTACCACACGAAGAACTGCTAGATGGGAAAGTTGGAGGCTAAGCAGTCCAATCTCCCGCGCCCGAACTTGGCAGCGGAAGACACCTACGGCGAAGGTGGGAGGAAGAAGTCTGCGGCCGGCGTGAAGATGGCATTGGAGAGGTCGCGACAGCGAAGCGCTTCGTCTCCGGCGACGACGGAAGATAGAGGTGGCGCTAGGGTTTGAGCGAGACGGCAAGGGGAGAAGAGAGAATGACCGCAAGGGGGTGAAGTATTTATAAGGAGGAGGGACGGTGCAGTGCAATTACTCAGGTGCCCCTGTCGGTTCTCATCTGAAGGACACGTGGCAAACATGCAACTTATTGAAGGTTGAGCCACGACCCCACGCGCGCCTGGTTTGTCGGGTGGTCGTTCCGGCTTCTCTGATATTCAGGCAAAAGGGATAGAGATAATAAAAGCAAGTTTAAATGTGTGTCTCTGTATCTTCAGCTGACAATGCCACAATGAAGACATTCGACACGTGTCAACAGAATGCATATGAAGAAATAGAGAGAGTTTGATGGATAAGCATAGAAAGGGTTAGGGTCCGATCACATTCCCTTAGCGCAGAAAATGGCAACTTGAAGACATAGCTATAAGTGAATGCTGTAGAGGACAGAACACACACTATATATATATATAGAGAGAGAGAGGGTGGATCTATTCTGCTAACACCGTTAAGACTCTTATTCTGCTAATAGTAAACCTTATTCTGCTAACACAATAGCTACTAACTAACCCAGGAATGGATAGGAGCGAACTACGCTGGCAAAAAAAACCCACCCCACCTTTATCCTCTCTCTCTCTCCCACGACTTCTCCTTCCCAGCCGGGACCTCCCCACGCCGCCGCACCAAGTCCCCCTCCCCACGTGCCGCCACACCACCTACTCCCACCCACCGCGCCGTCGGACCACCTCCTCCCTCCCGCACCGCCGCAGCACCTCCTCTGCCTCGCGCCGCCGCACCACCTTCTCCCCCAGCGTCGCCGCACCACCTTCTCCCCCAGCGCCGCCGCACCACCTTCTCCCCCGCGCCGCCGCACCACCTCCTCCCTCGTGCGCGTCGCATCACATCCTTCCCCGTAGCCAGCCACGCCGGCCACCTTCCTACGGCATCCTTGGACAGGCACCACCACCCCGAGCCCGGATCTGTGCGGTGGTGCCCCTTCCTTGCCGATGGATTCGAACCACCCTTGATCGGTGCCACGCAAGCTCCCTCCCCAAGCCCATCGCGCCGCCCGGGCCTAGCTCCTTGCAGTGCCCCTCTTGAACGCCGGCCGGCGGGATCCCTGGCTCCAGCGACACTGCAACCTCCTCAGCGCCGCCCGACACCTCTAACAGAGCCCCCGCCCCCGACCCATGCTGCTGGGTCTGGTGACCCCAGCCATGGATCCATGGATCCCGCGCCGGATCCAAGTTCAAGATGTGCCCCTCCCCCCTTCTCTCCCGCCTCTCCCCTTATTTTCAGCTCCTTTGATTTTTTTTTTGTAGCTCATTGAATTTTGTTTTGCAGCTCACTAAGATCCGTTGTGGTTCTCTTCTTCCCAACAACAGAAGATGCGGTGTGGCTACGACACGGTTGAAGTTCAGGACATCTTTTGTTGCTTTTTCATATTTTGCGAGGCGTCCATCGGCGAGCTCTCCCCCGACATGTCGTGCAACTCGCCGGTCCACATCGTGTGGTTCACCGGCCATGTGACTGTAGTGCAGTCGACCCCCTCGTGTGCGGCATGCAGCTCGGAGCAAGCGAGCATGTAGTTTAGTCCCCTGTTTGTGGTTTTTTGGCGTGTCTATTCGAATGTATCTGGTTGGGATATGATGTATTGTGTGTAAAAAAATGTTGAGAAGTTCATTTCAACAAGCATGAATGGTTCATTTTCAAGAGAAAAAATGGATTGATGCAGCCCACTTCGAGGAGTCTTGTGGTTCACTGCATTCAATAAGGAAGAAACATAGTGTCTTTATCAGATAGATGTGGCTTTGAAGCTCACTTTGTTGTCTCATGTAGTTTGTTATAGTACTCCTCCGTGGTTTGCTTGGTAAATAGGAAATATATATATCTCAAAGAAGCTTGCTCTTCATTATATGTAGTTCACTTGTTCAATCCCCACGGTCCACTCGCTCGGTCTACGCACATAAAAAAATTGAGTTTCGAAAAACTTAAGCGGTTCACTTTCGGTAGTGTCACGGCCCGTTTACGGTAGTCTCGAGGTTAAATTTTTGATAGTACTGTGGTTCACCAACACTTGATATTAAGTGCACTCCACCTCGTTTGGGAAAAATTTATGTCCCACAAAAAAGAAATCATGCAATGTACTTGTTCGTCTGATGAAGTGCGGGTTAGTCTCGAGGTTCACTTTTCATAGTATTGCAGTTCACCAATGCTTAACATGAAGTTCACTCCACCTCGTTTGGGAAAATTTACGTCCCGCAAAAAAGAAATCATGCAGTGCACTTGTCCGTCTGATGAAGTGCGGGTTCTAGCCTAAAGAAGTGCGGTTTGCTACCTCGTTTGGGAAAATTTATGTCCCACAAAAAATAAATGATGCAGTGCACTTCTTCGTCTGATGAAGTGTTGTTTTTAGATCAAAGTAGTGCGGTTCGTTGTCTGATGCAGTACAAACGACTATGTTGGTGTCGCGAAAAAACAGTGTCCGCATTTCGTTAAAATCAAAATTGCTCTTATTCCGTAAAGAATCAGATAGAGTGTTCTACATGAAAAAGTTGCGCATCATCGATATCTTTCCAACAGCGTATAATTTGAATCATTCCAATCAGCGGTTTATATTTTTTTTGTGAAAAACGGCCGCTGCCTCTCATCATCAGCCACACGATTTTCAAAATTAACTAAAAACCGTGAGGAATCCCAAAAACATTTCAACATATGAAATTTGCGCCTCGTTCATAGCTTTCCAATGACGTATCATATGCCTCGTTTCGACAAATGGTTCAAAAGCTGGAGCGAAAACACTACCGAAAATTGAAAAAAAATCAAAAAAAGAATTCCGTGATTTAGTAAATTTATAACTGCTCTTAAACCGTAGCGAATTAGAAAAAATAATAGATATGAAAAAGATGCGCCTCAACGACATCTTTCCAATGGTGTATCATTTGCTTCATTCCGATGAGCGGTTTAGAAAAACACACACAAAAAAGTTCACTGTCATTCGTCGTGAGCCGCACCGTTTTCAAACCAATGTCGAAGACAAACCAATTATGAAGATAATGCAATCATGACACCAAATGAGAATCGTTAAGATAGGTTGGTGGTGGCGTTACCCATCGTATAGGAAATATTAGACCCAGACACGACGCACAATTATCGTGGCGCTCCAAAGTCAATTTCCACATTAAAGTATTCACACTCAGAGGGTAAATCTTCATGAGTTGAAGATATATGTTACTTCAAGTGTTGCGCACCTAAGTCATCAATATGCATAAGCGTTAGGATGTGTGTCCATTCACAGGACATTCGAGGACTCTAAGATATTTAGCTCACACCGCAGCTTGCAAAACCTTTTCTCATCCAAGGGCTTCATGAAGATATATGCCAATTGCTCTTCAGTGTTGACGTGAATGATATCAATGTCTTCCTTCAACACATGATCTCTGAGAAAGTGATGACGAATCTGAATGTGCTTTGTCTTCGAGTGCTGAACTGGGTTGTTGGCAATCTTGATGGCGCTTTCATTGTCACTGTAGAGTGGCACATGCTTCAGATGGATGCCATAGTCCTTGAGAGTTTGCTTCATCCAAAGAAGCTGAGCACAACAAGATCCAGTAGCAATGTATTCACATTCAGCAGTGGAGAGTGATACACAGTTCTGCTTCTTTGAAGACCAACAGACAGAGATCATCCAAGAAAGTGACATGTGCCGGATGTGGACTTGCGATCAACCTTGTCACTAGCATAATCAACATATGAGAATCCAACTAGATCAAACTCTGATCCCTTTGGATACCAGAATCCTAGCATTGGGTTGTGAGCCAAATATCGGAGTATTCGCTTCACGGCGAGGTGATGCGATTCCTTTGGTGCCGCTTGGAATCGGGCACACATGCAAATGCTAAGCATTATATCTGGCCTAGATACACATAAGTACAATAAAGAACCAATCATGGAGCGGTATTACCTTTCGATCAAACTCTTTACCATTGTCGTCGGGGCCCAATTGGCCTTTGGTTGTGTAGCGATCCGACCTCAGGCGGTCAAATCTCTGTACATAAGTGTCATCCCTGGATCGGTAATGCTGACACACAGTACTCGAAGGATTTATAACAGAGTAGCAATCACACACTTATTACATCGAATGTCTCCAAAAGAGAACTTATTACAATTAATATGGCTTAAGGCCATCTAAATACGATAACAACAAAAGACTTGGAAGATAAAGTGAGTCCATCAACTCCAACGGCATAGCTGAGTGCACGACAACGACCTAGCGCACCTTACTCTTCGTCTGAAAAGTCTGCAACATGGTACGTTGCAGCCCGAAATGGGTCAACACATGGAATATGCTGGCAATGTAACATAGTAGAGCAATGAACGGAATAAATGCTATCACTACATGCATATATGGCTGGTGTAGGCTCTATGGTTATAATGTTTTTGCCATGATTAGTTTGTACACTCTATAGAGGTTTGCACACTTTTCCCCACAAGACTCGATCTCCTCTGTTGGATTTCTCGCACTACATGGTGTTTGAGAAACGGATGACCGAGACACAGTCTTTTAGAAACATTAACTCTTTACTCTGGGTGGACAGTTACACCTACTTTCCCCTACATCTGCTAGTCCACCACTGAAAGAGGTCATGCAACATACTCAACTATGCTAGAGCCCATAATAGCTTGTGGATGCACACGAAGTTTCCAGCATGAATAATCTTATGATCCCTTTGAGCCTAGGTGGCGAACCAAAAAGGACAGCACTAGTATATCCCCAGGTGCCTGCAACCAATCCACCCAGATGTGTGTTTAAGTAGCCACCTTAAGATAACCATTAATTAAATAACCTCACATCTGTCATGGATACACTCAAACCCAATCCATGTCTACGAGCATAGCATGGCAATATAAGCATCACGTAGAAGTAACTCCCAAGGGTTTGACAATAAAAGGGCAATAGGTTCTACGTCATCAACTACTTCCCAAAACCCACATGTTAAAAGATCCTACTCATGCATTGTTTGAGGATTGTAGCTAATGCATAAAAACTGGGTAATAAAGGGGTATGATCAATGTGTTACTTGCCTTGCTAATGATCCGCAAAACCTAGAGACTCGTAGTAGCACGCTGTGCACTCCGGGAATTCTATTGCAAACAAACAATAGCATACATAAGCACTCAAGCATAGGTGCAAGGGTAAAACTTCAACTGAAAAGGTTCAATTTGCAAAAAGAATCGATCCAAACGGAGCTACGGAACAGAAACTACGATCAAAAGAACTTCGTAAACAAATGCTTGAAACCAAATTTTAATTTGTCAAAACCATGTTCAAGTTGATTAAACAGAAATAGGGGCTCGAGACGAAGATTTTGGCGTTGGTTTCACTGGATTTGGACGAACGGTTGAAAAGTTGCGAGGGTTTGAAGATTAGGGGCTAATCTGCGATAAAAATAATCGCGGATAGGTCCCTAGCAGAAAAAGAAAATAAAAAGAAAAGACTAACGAACGAACGTTCGCTGTCTGAACCTAACTGGCGAACTACGTTCGTTAAAACGAACGGACGGACGAACGTCCGCCAAATAAAATAAACCGACGAAAACCGATCTATGAAAATAAACTGGAAAACCGACCGGTCAAACAGGGTCAACGGCGGCGGCTCCGGCAAGATCCATGGCGGCAGCGACGACGGTCGACGGCGTCGGGCGGCTGCGGGGCGGCAGCGGCGAGGCAGCGCAGACGGCGGCACTAGGCGCGGCTCGGTGGCGGGGTGCGGGCGGCAGTGGGGTGTGGGTTGTGGGAGGGGGTGGCGGTGGCTTTAAAGGCTAGGGGGCAGCATTGACTTGGGCGAGGGGCCTCGGGAGGCGTGTCCGCCTCGGACACGGCCGCCAGCGGTGGGCGGATCCCGCTCGGGGAGGCGGTGGCGGCGGTTGGGCCGTTGGCCCAGTCGGGCGACGCGTTTTTTAAAAATAAAATTCCACCAAGAATAAAAAAAATCCTAATAAAATATAAAAAATTCTAAAAATGCCAAAAACAATTTACACCGTCTAAACAAAATATTTAGAACAAAGTGAACGTTTTCTTGGCCTAAAAATGCAATTTTGAAAAATGCATATTTTTTTCTAATTCAAATAAAATAGCGATAAAATCCAAATAAAATTATTTATTTGATCTTAACATTTTTCCTCCAATATTCCTTTTTATTTTGGAGAAGTCATATTATCTCCTCTCATGTATTTTAATATTGGAAATATTATTTGGAGAGAAAGATAATTAAAACCAAAGTGATCCACTTTTCAATATTTGAGAAAATTCAAATATGAAAATAATAAAATCCACAACTCTCTCCGTGGGTCCTTGAGTTTCTTAGGATTTTTAGGATCACGAAACAAAAATGCAAATAAAATATGATATGCATATGATGTCCAATGTATAACATTCCAAATTGAAAATTTGGGATGTTACAGGTTGGCATTGGCGTCGTGTACCCTTTGCAATCTTGCATTCCAAACTTCTTCAGGCAATCTTTGACGTATTTTTCTTGTGATATGAAGATGTCGTTTCTATGTTGACGAACTTAAAGACCAAGAAAGAATTTCAGCTTCCCCATCATGGACATCTAATATTGCTCTTGCATCATATGCCCAAACTCATCACTGTATCTCTTATTAGTGCAGCCGAAGATAATGTCATCCACATAGATTTGGCATACAAACAGTTCTCCATCATATTTCTTCGTGAAGAGAGTGGGATCTAGAGAACCAGGTTTGAAGCCTTTGCTCTTTAGGAAGTCTTTGAGTGTGTCATACCAAGCACGAGGTGCTTGTTTGAGGCCATACAGTGTGTTGTTGAGTTTGTAGACCATATCAGGACGCTTTGGATCTTCAAAACCAGGTGGTTGAGCTACATACACTTCTTCTTCAATTTTGCCTCTAAGGAAGGCACTCTTCACATCCATTTGATACAAAAGAATGTTGTTGTGGTTAGCATAGGCTAGTAGTATACGAATGGCTTCAAGCCTAGCCACAGGAGGAAAGGTTTCATCAAAGTCAATTCCTTCCATTTCTGTGTATCCTTGGTCAATGAGACGGGCCTTGTTTCTGACGACTTGACCATGTTCATCTTGCTTGTTGCGATAGATCCATTTACTGCAAATAATATTGTGCTTGCAAGGACCAGGACGTTTGACTAGCTCCCAGACATTGTTCAGCTCAAACTGTTGAAGCTCTTCTTGCATAGCTTGAATCCATTCATGTTCCATGAAGGCTTCATCAACTCTCTTGGGTTCAGATATAGAGACAAATGTAAAGTGCCCACAGAAATTTGCTAGTTGTGTTGCTCTTGATTGAGTGAGAGGACCAGGTGCATTGATACTATCGATGATCTTCTCAATCTGAACTTCATTTGCAACCCGAGGATGAACAGGGCGAAGACTTTTGCTCTTGTTGATTGCTATTTTTATCTTCAACATTATCTTCAGACTGAGCATTGTCTTCATGTGTAGTGGGTGCTGGGATGACAATTTCTTCTTCAACCTGTTCCTTGGTGGGTATGATTTCTCCAATACCATTAGCTTGATAAATTCACTAGGAGAAGCTTCATCTAGAACATTTGGCAGGTGCTGTCTTTGTGAGCCGTTAGTCTCATTGAACCGCACATCTATAGTTTCAACCACTTTATAGTGAAAGAGGTTGAAGACTCTATAGGTGTGCAAATCCTTTCTGTAACCAAGCATAAATCCTTCATATGCTTTTGGTGCAAATTTAGAAGTGTGATGTGGATTCTTGATCCAGCACCTGGCACATAAGACTTTGAAATAGCTAGCGTTTGGCTTCTTACCAGTCAGGAGTTCATAGGATGTCTTCTTGAAGAACTTATGAAGATAAACTCTGTTGATTATGTGGCAAGCAGTGCCAATGGCTTCAAGCCAGAACTTCTTGAACTCTTGTACTCATCCAGCATCGTACGAGCCATCTCAATGAGGGTTCTATTCTTGCGCTCCACAACGCCATTCTGCTGAGGTGTGTGATACGTCTCCAACGTATCTATAATTTTTGATTGCTCCATGCTATTATATTATCTATTTTGGATGTTAATGGACTTTATTTTACACTTTTATATCATTTTTGGGACTAACCTACTAACCGGAGGCCCAACCCAAATTGCTATTTTTTGCCTATTTTAGGGTTTTGAAGAAAAGGAAAATCAAACAGAGTTCAAACGGAATGAAACCTTCGGTAACGTGATTTTCTCAACAAACGTGATCCAGGAGACTTGGAGTGGGCGTCAAGAAACAACCGAGAATGCCATGAGGCAGGGGGCACGCCTACCCCCCTGGGCGCGCCCTCCACCCTCGTGGGCCCCTCGATGCTCCACCGACGTACTTCTTCCTCCTATATATATATCCACGTACACCCCAAAGATCCAGGAGCACCACGAAAACCTAATTCCACCAGCGCAACCTTTTGTACCCAGGAGATCCCATCTCGGGGCCTTTTCCGGAGCTCCGCCGGAGGGGGCATTGATCATGGAGGGCCTCTACATCAACTCCATGGCCTCTCCGGTGATGTGTGAGTAGTTTACTTCAGACCTTCGGGTCCATAGTTTTTTACATCGCAGGAAACCAATACCAAATGGAGTCCAAAGGCAACGAAACTTTTTGTGGATTTTTATGGACCAGAAGACACCCAATGGGCCGGAGAAACACCCGGGGGTGCTCCGAGGGGGGCACAACCCACTAGGGCGCGCCTGGGCCCCCAGGCACGCCCAGGTGGGTTGTGCCCACCTAAGTGGCCTCCCGCACCGCCTCCTTGCTCTATAAATACCCCAATATTCTAGAAGCCCTATGGGAGTCGAGGAAAATCAATTTTAGCTGTCGCAAGTTCCAGAACCACCAGATCCAATCTAGACACCATCACAGAGGGGTTCATCATCCTCATTGGTGCCTCTCCGATGATGCGTGAGTAGTTTATTGTAGACCTACGGGTCCGTAGTTAGTAGCTAGATGGCTTCCTCTCTCTCTTTTGATTCTCAATACAATGGTCTCTTGGAGATCTATTTGATGTAACTCTTTTTGCGGTGTGTTTGTTGGATCTAATGAACTTTGAGTTTATGATAAGATCTATGTTTTTATCCATGAAAGTTATTTGAGTCTTTTGATCTCTAATATGCATTATTACTTATAGCCTCATATTTCTTCTTCGATATTTGGGTTTTGTTTGGCCAACTTGATCTATTTGTCTTGTAATGGGAAGAGGTGCTTTGTGATGGGTTCGATCTTACGGTGCTTGATCCCATTGACAGAAGGGGAACCGACACGGATGTATCATTGCTATTAAGGATAACAAGATGGGGTCTATTTCTACATAAATAGATCTTGTCTACATCATGTCATCATTATTATTGCATTACTTCATTTCTCCATGAACTTAATACACTAGATGCATGTTGGATAGAGGTCGATGTGTGGAGTAATAGTAGTAGATGCAAGCAGGAGTCAGTATACTAATCTTGGATGTGATGCCTAAATAATCATTGGCTGGATATCGTCATGATTATTTGAAGGTCTATCAATTGCCCAATATTAATTTGTTTACCCACTATATGCTATTTTTCTCGAGAGAAGCCACTAGTGAAATCTACGGCCCCGGGCCTCTTCTTTATTATATTTGCCTTCACGATCTATTTTTATTTGCTTTTATTTTCAGATCTTTATTATCCAAAAAACCCAAAAATACCTTGCTGCAATTTATTGTTATTTATTTTATCTCACGTCCCCGCAAGATCTATTTATCCAATCTATTATGTTTTTATCCCGTCTACTTGCCAATTTCTGGCATCGTTACCCGAAAGGGATTGACAACCCCTTTAATACGCCGGGTTGCGAGTATTTGTTATTTGTGTGTAGGTTCCGTTCACGTAGTGTTGTGTGATTCTTCTACTGGTTCAATAACCTTGGTATCATCATTAAGGGAAATACCTACCGTCGTTGTGCTGCATCATCCCTTCCTCTTTGGGGAAATACCGACGTAGTTCAAGCAGACATCAAAAGGAATTTCTGGCGCCGTTGCCGGGGAGACATCATCAACATCTACCAGTTTCCTAATCACAAATCTCATCTCCTTGCAATTTACATTATTTTCAATTTGCTTCACATTTTCCTCTCCCCTACTTCACAAAAATTTGCCGTTTTATTCGCCCTCTTTTTCGTTTGCCGTTTTGTTCGTTAGATCTGTTTTTGCGTGCGTTCTAGTTTGCGTAGTCATGATGCCTCAAAGAAAATATTATGATGTTCCTTACCCCAATATTTCGCTTGAAATTGAGAAATGTACTAAGGAATATATGACCACACAATTTGATCATAATAAGTATTTTACCTAAGAACTTAAGGAACACTCTGTTGTGCTGGAAGCTATAACTAAACAACTTGATGATATTAGTAGAGAAATTTGCAATCTTCAATCTAAGTATGCTTTTGCTGAAAGTTTGCTAGGTAAAATATCCGATGCACAAGCTACCCTAGTAAATCAAATGGCTGCTAAACCAATCTCGTTAGAAGGTAAAAATGATGAAGATCTTAAAATGATTGGTGTTTCTTCTATTGATTCTTTGTTTAGTAAAATTAAGATTGATAATGAAGGGACTGAAGAAGAGTCAACTTTAGTTAGAAGGCGTCCCGATAATTTGGAGGGTGAAAATCTTGTTGAGAAATGTGATAAAAGTGGGTTTGAAGAGGTTAAAACTTTAACTAGTGATGTGCCCACTCTTTTTGATTACAAAGACTTTAATTATGATAGTTGCTCTTGATTCATTGTATTTGTTTGTTGCAATCCATGATAAATTCATCCCATGCCTATGAACAGAATAAAATTTTTACTAAGCATATTGTTGATGCTATGATGAAAGCTTTAGAAGAAAAGTTGGGACTAGAAGTTTCAATTCCTAGAAAATTACATGATGAATGGGAACCTACTATCAAAGTCAATATTAAAAATCATGAGTGCTTTGCTTTAGTGACTTGGGTGCTAGTGTTTCTACAATTCCGAAATCTTTATGTCGTGTGCTTGGTCTTACCGATATTGAAGAGTGTTCTCTAAATTTGCACTTGGCGGATTCTACTATTAAAAAGCCTATGAGAAGAATTAATGATGTTCTCATTCTTGCAAATAGGAATTATGTGCCCATAGATTTTGTTGTTCTTGATATTGATTGCAATCCGTCTTGTCCACTTATTCTTGGTAGACAGTTTTTATGTACTATTGGTGCCGTGATTGATATGAAAGAAGGCAATATTAAATTTCAATTTCCACTAAGGAAGGTATGGACACTTCCCTAGAACAATAATTAGGCCACCATATGAATCAATCATGAGGGCATCTTATGGATCTAGAAATAAAGATGACAATACTTAGATCCTTTGCTTTATGCCTAGCTAGGGGCACAAAACGACAACGTCTGTCGGGAGGCAACCCAATGAATAAAATTTATTTTTGTCTTTTTCTTTCTGTTATTGAGTGTTTGCACAATTATGCTACTGTTATGATTGTGTTTTTTGTGTTTTAATTATTTTTTGTGCCAAGTAAACCTTTAGGATTATGTTGGGTGATAGTTGATTTGATCTTGCTAAAAACAGAAACTTTTGCGCTCACGAAAATAATTTTCATTTTTAACATAAGTGTGATAAAATACGGATTGTTTCTTCATAACATTAATATACAAATTTATCACGTCGTCCTAATTGTTCAGAATTTTTTGGAGTTACAGAAGTATTCTAAATATTCAGATTGCTACAGACTGTTCTGTTTTTGACAGATTCTGTTTTATTTGCGTTGCGTGCTTGTTTTGATAATTCTATGGTTTTCTTTGAAGGGTTTTTGACATAGAAAAGTTGGAATACAGTAGATATAATGCAAAAATAAAATATGAATGGGTTTTCAACATTAATTATAGTAGTGATTTGCTTTCTTATACTAACGGATCTCACGAAGGTTTTGTTGAGTTATGTGTGATTGAAGTTTTCAAGTTTTGGGTGACTTTACAACGGATGAAGGAATAAGGATTAGCGAAAGGCTAAGCTTGGGGATTCCCATGGCACCCCAAGATAATATTCAAGAAGCATTATGCAACTAAGCTTGGGGATGCCCCCGAGTGGCATCCCCTCTTTTCTTCTAACAACCATCGGTATTTTACTCGGAGCTATATTTTTATTCGTCACATATTCTGAGTTTGCTTGGAGCGTTTTTTATTATATGAGTATTTGCTTGTTTTGATTTTTATTTTAATTCATGAATCCTTGCTGGACACACCTATTTGAGAGAGCCAAAATTATGCTATGACTTGTTAAAATTGCTCTCTACGCTTCACTTAAATTTTTATGAGCTATGGAATTGCTCTAGTGCTTCACTTATATCTTTTTGAGCACGGTGTGCTTTAGTATTTTTGAAGAAAAGCTCTCATGCTTCACTTAGATTTATTTGAGAGTAAGAATTTTTTTAAAGAAATTCTCTTTTGCTTCACTTCAATTATTTTGAGAGAAATAAATATGATGCTCATGTTCTTCACTTATATTTATTTGAGCTTATTAAAAACAACATATGAAACAAGTCCCAAAGTGATAGATATCCAAGGAGGATATAATAAAAACTTTCATGAAGATCATTGGACAAAATAAACTTGATTCTTTGTAGTAGTTTTGAGATATGATGATATGATACGTGAGTCATGTTGATGAGTAATTATGCTTTAGTAAGAATATTGGTGTTAAGATTTGTGATTCCCTATGCAAGCACGAAAGTCAATAGTTATGCAATGAAATTACATCCTACTTGTGGTGCATTATTCGGTGTTAGTTATGCTTAATGCTCGCTTATGAGATTTTTCGTTTCTTGGTTGGGCGTTTCTCAATCTTTTTCTAGCCTTCATTTGCACTAAGTATGATCACTACTTGTGCATCCAAAATCCTTCAAACCAGTTTTGCCACATGAGTCCACTATACCTACCTATATGGGTATTCTTTTGCCATTCTAAGCAAATTTGTATGTGCCATCTCTAATTTTCAAAATAAATTTCTCTTTTGTGTGCTCATACCGCTCATGAAACGGTAGGGGTGGCTAATGTATTTCCATGCTAGATATGTTATTCTCAAGATGAGTGTGTATTCACTTGTCATTGCACGAGAGTGCGACAAAGGTATTAGGGATGCCCAGTCCCGAAATGAAAAATGAATTTACTTTATGTTGTCAAATAATAAATTCCTTGGAAAGTGTTGGTATGGAAGGCACTTGTGAATACGACTAGCCATGGAAAGTGAAAGTGTGGTTGAAAAAGGAATAAACTTTATTTTCTATTAGGGAACTGCCTATGATATATCTAGCATGGAAAGTATTGGGAACTACTCGATCGTTTTTGTTGACAGGAAAAGCATGCCACCCAAAATGTTTTATCTCTATCTTTTTTGCTTTGAGCTCTGGCACCTCTACAATTCCCTGCTTCCCTTTGCGAAGGGCCTTTCTTTTACTTTATGCAATTTTTATTTTTATTTGAGTATCCATCTTCTCTTATAAAGCACCAACTAAGGGGCACTATGATCATACTTGAGCATTGGGTGTAGCTAATATGCGAGTGTGTTTCATGAATGGATCAATGATTGAGCATGATGGGCTAGGGATAACTTGCTTTAGTGTTGATATTTTTAAAGACATGGTTGCTTCTTGATATGCTTGAGTATTAAAGTCCTCATGTCAAAACTAGACTATTGCCTTGAACCATACAAAATTCCAAATGTCCATGCTACAAAGAAAAGAATATGTGACGAACATGTTAGGTAGCATTCCACATCAAAAATTCTGTTTCTATCATTTACCTACTCGAGGACGAGCAGGAATTAAGCTTGGGGATGCTGATACGTCTCCAATGTATCTATAATTTTTGATTGTTCCATGCTATTACATTATCATTCTTGGATGTTCTACAATCATTTTATATCATTTTTTGGTACTAACCTATTGACATAGTGCCCAGTGCCAGTTGCTATTTCTCCTTGTTTTTTACATTGCAAGAAATCAATACCAAATGGAGTCCAAATGCAGCGAAACTTTTTGTGGAATTTTTATGGGCCAGAAGACACCCAATGGGACGGAGAAGCACCTGGGGGTGCCCCGAGGGGGGCACAACCCACCAGGGTGCGCCTGGGCCCCCAGGCGTGCCCAGGTGGGTTGTTCCCACCTCGGTGGCCTCCCGCACCGCCTCTTTGCTCTATAAATACCCAAATATTCCAGAAACCCTAGGGGAGTCGACGAAAATCAATTTCAGCCACCGCAAGTTCCAGAACCACCAGATCCAACCTAGACACCATCATGGAGGGGTTCATCATCCCCATTGGTGCGTCTCTGATGATGCGTGAGTAGTTTATTGTAGACATATGGGTCTGTAGTTAGTAGCTAGATGGCTTCCTCTCTCTCTTTTGATTCTCGATACAATGGTCTCTTGGAGATCTATTTGATGTAACTCTTTTTGTAGTGTGTTTGTTGGGATCCGATGAACTTTGGCTTTATGATCAGATCTATGTTTTTATCCATGAAAGTTATTTGAGTCTTTTGATGTCTTATATGCATGATTACTTATAGCCTCGTATTTCTTCTCCGATATTTCACTGGTGCGCGTCGGTCCTAAACAAACGGTTTTAACCCCTTTCCATGACGGCATTTGGAACCGTCGCCAAGTGAGTGTGGACAATAGGGGGGTCCTTCCCACATGACCCAGAAACCGTTGGGGATAGGAAGCCTTGATGCATACATTTGTCCCTATATAACCATTTTTGATATCTGGAATATCCCAAACACTTCATCCTTGCTACTCGTTTGTGCTCACATTGCCATCACAGTCGGAGTTTTGTGGTTCTGCCTAAAACCAGGCAGATTCCAGGCATGGGAGTTTTCCAGGAAGATTCTAGGCATAGGAGTTTTACGATGCCTGGCACATTAGAAACAGTTCATGATTATAAACTGTGTATGATAGGTAGACAATCACACACATTTAGTTTTCCCGCACCGTATGTGATAGTGTCTGACATCACACACGCTTTGCAAACGGCAACTGTGTGCATGCTTGCACATGTTTCCTCTTTGTGAACCATCTCAGATTATGGTGTATATCGCAAACGTTTGTGTTTTACCAACCGTGTGTGCCGTAATGACCTGCACAACGTAATTTTGCCCTAATTTAATTGCTGCTATTTAAAATTGTACATAATTTAAACTTGAAAGTAGGCTATAGCTTTATTCATATCCATCAGGTTCAAACAACCAATGCATTTTTCGATTCTCAGGTACATATGTTTAAGAATTACATAAGCACCAAATAAAGAATGATGTACGAGGGTTCTATACTTGTACTATTACATATGGTAAAGAAAGAGGCGACAGACATTCCAGTTGCTGAACAAGTGAAGCGGAATGGCCCTATTGTGCTCTCCTGGATGCAGAAGGCATGTAGGACTCTAGTCCAACCCCTTGTGATGGCCGGCCACCAATCATGTAGTTTGAGAGGTAATCTTGAGTAAACTGCTTCAGGATCCACTTCAAAAGAAAAAAGATTCAGATACTGTCATCTAACACAACTCATTACAGGCAGTAAAAATAAGGTTACAGGGTTCTTACTTACCATCCTACAGTTCACTGTTGTCTTGCATAAAGTGTAAACAAATAGTTCGATTGACATCTTTTGACCCATTTTAATAACAATCTTTATCAGTTTCCTCACTTGATGCTGGTTCATGAATATCTCATTGCCCCATACAAAGAAAGGGTCGAAGTGTGGATTTTTGGCAATGATATATGTACCTAAAAGCACCAAGTTAATATTAGAAGCTAAACAACAATTGAAAAATGATGTAGTACAACACTCCATCCATCCCATTATATAAGATTTTATTACATATATATCTAGACATCATCAGAACACTAAGGTAATACTCTTCCTTGTTGCTATGTAGCCTGGGATTGCATATTTAGTCATTCAGTACAATGCATGTTGCTAAACAACAATTGAAAAACGAAAAGGCATGTTAACTACAATATCCTTAACAACAACCAAATATCGTAATTCATAGTGGTATTGTTGAAACTGTTATTGATGAAATTGAAATGCACGGCAAATAGTTGCACATATAGAGCATCACATTGTGAAGAACTAAAATAAACAAGTCATAAAGACATCTCTAGGCGATCCTTAAAAAGTTAAAGGACTAAAACCCTTAGTGGATATATATATACTCCAACAATTTTTGGCCTTTTCTAGTCAATCCCCTAAACTTAAGGTTGTAAACTTCAATTTGATCAAGTTCAAAGCAGGTTCAACCAAAAGTAGCATGCATTCAAACATAAACATATCTAGTTTTGCATAAACGAACATTAAACATAAATTTAAACTAAGCTAAACTACTTTCGGTCGAAGTAGAGGTCGAGCCAATCCTTCCTCGTCATGTATGGTGTGCCGCGAGCCAGGTCCGGGCCAGTACCATCGTCGGGGTCGTTGGGGAAGGCACTCCTCCACTCGTCGACGTCGACCTCCTCGTCCTCGGGGCCCACCTCGATGCCCTCCATGCCACCGTCACCGCCGCCTTCGACCTCATCATCAGAGGAGAGCACGATAACCTCGCCGCCCTCTATGCCGCCGTCCTTGCCGCCTTCGACCTCGTCACCGGAGGAGAGCGCGATAACCTTGCCGCCCTCCATGCCGGCAAAGACCGCCTGCTCCACGTCCACGAGCTCCGGGTGCTGCTGGCGGAGCTCTTGCATGTAGGCCTCGTCGGTGGCCTCGGCCTCGAGGCGCTCCCACGCCTCGCGGTCCTCTTGCGTCATAGCCGAGCTCACCACCCTTGGCTCCGGCAGAACAAGGTCGACCGGACGTGTGCTGAAGGGGAAATTGAGCCTAGCCGCCGCGCCGTGGTAGCGGACCTGCCAGCGGTCGTACTCCATGGCCGCGAGCTCGGCCGTGTGGAAGCTACCGAGCCACCGGCAGGTGTGGGTTTCTCGATCTATAATCTCGGCGACCCATGTCCTCCACCGCCACTGCCGGAACCCGAAGTAGGACTTCGTCGGCTGCCGGGTCCGAGGGAGGATAGGGAAGTCGTCGAACCGACATAGGGGCGCGGCGGTGGGCGGATCAGGGGACCGACGACGGCGGATCAGGCCCGTGGAGGACGACGGGTACACCTCAGCGGCCACCTCGCCAGCGTCGGGCGAAAAGGCCGCGATAAACCTCTTTTTGGCCATTGGCTCCTTGAGCTCCCCGACACACAGGCATAGGTTGTGGATGGAGGCGCCGGCGATGGTGGCGACCTACCAATGGTTTCAAGGGTTGTGTGTGTCTGTGTAAGCGGAGGTTTTGGGGGGTGTGTGGAGGGGGTGGGGTGGGGGGGCAAGGTTGTGTTTGAGGAAATACTACGGCAAATGAAAATTTTACTAGGCGGGAGTAACAAGGCGGGGCTACTGAAAATTTGGATCAAGGGCGAGCAGATATTTTTGAGATTGCAAGGGATGCAGAGGCGGTAGTAAAATGCCGGGGCTACTGAAAATTTGAATCAAGGGACTAAAGCAGAGCAGGAGTAACAGACATCGCGCATGGTCCGCACATACTAATCGTGCGCTATCAAACATTAAAACCTTCTAGCACTACAAAAAAATACACTTCCGTGATGATACGTGTTTGTCACAGTAGGTCGATTTTTTTGTCATGCATGTACATCCATGACAAATTTATGACAGAATCTAGATAGTCATACCTGTGCTGTCGTAGAAGTGTTCCATGACATTACCAAAATTATAATCACGGAAGTGTCCACTTCCATGACAATAAATTGCGCGTCACAGAAGTGCTTTCATCAAGGGTGACCGACACGTGGCATCCACAGTAACGGAACGCCGTTAAGCTATCGGGTCGGGTTTTGGATCCGATAACCCATTAACAGCCCCGACCAATGGGGATTTTCCACGTGTAAAATCATCATTAGCTAGAGGAAACACGTGTCGGCTCATCGTTGGGACAGATGTCATCCACTCACTGGACAGAAGGCGCCTATGATACATCGGCACGTGGCACGGCCCAACAGTTGCCCATTCCTGTGAAAAGGCCGGCCCATTTGACTTGGTCAAAAGCTGGCGGGCCGGCCCATGGAAGCCTATTAACGGCCTGTTCGCATATAGCCCATTTACAGCCCGCTAACCCAAGGCCCGTTACGCCCTATCCGAATTAGGCCCAGTAGCGTCATCTAGGCCGTCCAATATGATTCTAGTCTGTTTTCACTTCTGGCCCATGTATAGCCCATGACGTCTTTCCGCCCATATGAGGCCCTTTGTAACTCTTGGCCCATTAGCGGCCCGTGCTAAAACTGGCCCGTAATGAACAGTGTATCACTTTACACCCATTAACGGCCCATGGTGAAACTGGCCCGTAATGAACAGTGTATCACTTTATACCCATTAACGGCCCGTTATTCTGTTGGGCCGTCTCCAGCCCATGTTATCTTTCGGCCTTCTCAGAGCCCATTTATTCTTGGGCTCATTTCCAGCATTTGTTTACTTACGGCCCGTTACTGTCATTTTCTGCTTGTGGGCCAAATTCAGCCCGTGGTTACAGTCGGCCCGTTTGTGGCCCGTTAATACGTTGGGCCATTTTCATAGCGTCATCAAATACGGCCTATTAACGATGGCCCGTTATGGTCGGCCCATGAACGGACGATTCCAACTCTAGCCCATTTACGGCCAGAATGCGGTCTGTTTGGCCCATGTTTGGCCGATCGATCATACGGCCCGTATAAGGCCCATTGATGATACGGCCCGTAGAAGGCCCACTGATGATACGACCCGTAGAAGGCCCATTGTTTCTATGGCCGTAGAAGGCCCACTATTTCTACGGCCCGTAGAAGGCCCGCTGTTTTTACAGCCCGTAGAAGGCCCATTGTTTCTACGGCCCGTAGGAGGCCCAGTGTCACTACAGTAAATATTAGCCCATGGTTATTGTGGCCTAGTTTTAAAAAATAGGTTATTGCAGCCACTAGCAAACCGCAGAAAAAGAACTGCACTGACTACAAGCAAACAAATAAACAAGACAACAAGGAAATAAATAAGCAAGCAACTTACACTAGGCTATCACAGCTATTACACATATTACATCCACTGGGCATCAAAGTTCGCCACCAGTGCAAATAGGGAACACAGCAGCATATAAACGCTGCAGCAAAACAAGTCCAGAACTGAAACCACTTCAGAAGAGCTCAAGAAGCAATATCCTGGGTACCCATAATGCTGGCAAGATGCTTAGCAAGCTTATTAAGTTTCTCTTGTTTGGCGCTTAAGTCCTCCAGCGCTTGCTGTTGCACCAGAAAGTATGCATCTGAATTCTGCAGGGACTTCCTCAGTCCTTCGGCTTCCTGTCGCATAACATCTGATCGATGTCTTTCAACTTGAAGTTGAGACTCAAGAAGCCGAACTGATTCAGGCAATGAGTTCGAAGAGCTAGTGCCAGCAGTGGTAGCCAGTAACTCGAACACTACATCAAGACAGGACTTTGGGGTTGTCTCAGTGTCTTCAATATAGTTTTTATCAGCTTTCTTGGAGACCAACAGGGATGTCTCACTATCTTGAACCTTATCTGCATTACTTCCTTTACCATTTCATAACAGGGTACTCTTCTCCAATATGTTATCCGCGTTCTAAAAGAGAAACGAGCAAACACATCTCAGGTTTACAATGTAGTATATGAAACTCATTTTGGTAAACCAGTTCAATAGTAAGGTGGACAGGATAACAGCATGAAACAAACATATATCTATGTAGTATGGTCACTGTATGGTCTATATCATTCTAGTTTATGTTGCCAAATCAAGATAGATACAGTTCGAATCATATCTATTTAAGACAAAGCAGCATAGACAGAATATAAGTGTGGGAAACTACACAGCAATAACAACACTTGTAATGTGCATGACATGAGAACATAACTATTTATTCAATTGAAACTGAAATCAACATAGAGCAAGTTACAACAGCAAATAGCCAAACACGTTGAAGAAACAGGTTTAAAACATACCTGTTGCGCCATTGGAGTTTCAATTGCATCATTCAAATTTGAAATTAGTTGGTATCAGTAAATACAGTGATGCAAGAGCAAAGTAGTATGAACCATAGCTACGGAACCTGACCTGAGAACAATTCTTCTTCTTCTTCTTTAAGCGTTGACTTCGGGTTCGGAGTGGTGGTCCTCGTGATTTGGGCACTGCAGTTGCCTTACTAACTACTCGTGTTTGGGTGCTCTGTGGTGGAGACGGTGCTGTGTCAACGGGAACTGGGTGTCTATCTGCTGGGGTTGGGGTTAGAAGGGGTGTAGCTGGTCATCTGTCCAACTGGGTAGGGGTACAATCAGCATGAGTGTGGGTTATGTGTGGTGGGGCTGGTTCTTGGGCAAGTACAACCGTGGTTCTATCTGCATCGACAAGTAGCACAATCTTTTCTGAAGACCGTGTTTTTACTCCCACAGATACTGCCATCACTCCCTCCAATTGAAATGGCTGATAAACAAGAAAAGTAATTGAATGTACATACATTGTAAGATAGACATGTGCAATGGATAGTAGGGAAGAAAACAGGGCATGAAATAATTCACATTTATGTTGTCTAAGCAAACAGAATAGCAGGACATAATTTCACATATATGATGGCTAATTAAACAGGATAGCATGACACAATTTCACATGTATGATGGCTAACTAAACAGGATAGAATGACATACTTCAAAATATGATGACTATGTAAACAGGATGACATGATATAACTATATGATGTGTCTATTAAAGTGGTTGGCATGCCATAAATCACAAACATGTCATCGATGGAAACATGATGGCATGATATAATTCACGGTTAGAATGACATAATTTAAATATGATGACTATGTAAACAGGATGAGATGATATAACAATATTATGTCTTTATAAAATGGGTTGGCATGCCATAATTCAGATACATGTTGTCTATGTAAACACCATGGCATGACATAATTCAAATATATGATTTATATACTAAGGAAGTGAGCAGAGGGCAATCGCATATATGATGTGTCAACTAAGGAGATGGCATTCAATATTGTGTATATGATGTAAAAACTAAGCATTGCAATACAACATATGCATTATATGAGTAATATAACCCTGCCAAGTTTGAGCATACACCTCAGGGGGATAATAGGACTAGTCATCTGCCTCTGAATCCTCCTCTAAAGAGCTATCTGTAACCAGCAAGATATCTGCTTCAGCAGGTAGCATTGTCTGCTCTGAAGACCTTGTTTTCACTCCAGATTTCTCCATCACCAATTCAAATGGCTGATGCACAGGAAGAGCAGTTGAATATACAAACATTGTCGACAAAAGCAATGAGAAATACAAAAAAGGACGACATGATATAATTCACATATATGACGCTTGCCTAAACAGCATGGCATTGCATAATTCACATACATAATGCCTTGCAACAAGATAACATTGCATAATTCACATATATAATGTCTTGCAACAAGATGGCATTGCATAATTCACATATATGGTAATTAGACACTAAGAAGGTGGCATTCACACAAAGCATGTCTTAACTAAGCAAATGACATAGCAATGCAAGATACCATACGCACGATATGAGCAACATAACCCTGCCAAGTTAGGGCATGCACCTCGGGGGGGGGGGGGAATATGACTGGTCATCTGTCTCTGAATCCTCCTCTGAGGAGCTATTAGTAACCAGCAAGACATGCGCTTCGTCAGATAGCATTTTCTGCTCTGAAGACCTTGTTTTCACTCCAGATTTTTCCATGACCGTGCCAAATGGCTGATGCACAGGAAGAGTAATTGTATGTACTAAAATTGTTGACAAATTTAACATGTAATAAAAGATTATGGCATGATATAATTCACATATAAGATGACTGGCTAACCAGGGTGGCATTGCAAAAAATTCACATATATGATGCCTGGCTAGACAAGATGGCATTGCATGATTCACATATACGATAAAGAAACTAAACAGATGGCATTGACACAAAGCATGTCTAAACTAAGCAGATGACATCTTTAATGTATACAGTAAGCAATGCAAGGCACCATATGCATGATATTACAAACATCAGCATGCCAAGTTAGAGCAAAGACCTCATGGGGTAAATAGGAGTGGTCTTCTCCTTCTGAATCCCCCTCATAATAGTTATCTTCCTCTTGATTACGATCCGAAATGGGTGGAGGGGGGCTGCCTTTGTGCCCACCATGGAACGACGTCTGCATGAAATTTTATTGCCACGCAAGGCTCATCTCTTTTGCTCTACATGATCAGTTCCATTGTGTACAATAACTGGCATGCATAGGAATAAAACATAGTGAGATTATGTAAGGAGTGCATGCACAAATCCAGAGTGATGGTAGCAAACTGTGGATAGACCCCAAACCAATGATAGCAGGCAGATAATAGCTTTAGTTAAAAAATACAGATAATGGCTCGTTTAATGTTTGTTTGCACCCAACATGAAACTCATAGTAGACACCGGAGATTAACCAGATAGTAGACAGATAGTACTGATTGCTGCCCCAATATGTACCCCACAACCATTTAAAAACTCAAGCTTCAGCATTAGTTTGGACCTGCTCGGAGTCTAATAGGTGAACATGACGATAATGTAGCATGTCATCATATTAAGCTTCGCATAACGTAAGCAGACACAGAAGAGTGCGACCTCTCTTGCGGACCCGTGTAGTCCTTAAGGTCATCTGCTCAGTTGATGATGGTAATGAAGTTGCCGTGGCTGCCGGCGGTGGGGAAGAAGATCTGAGGCGGCGAAAGACAGTCTGGAGAGCGGATCCCTGTTGTGGTGAACCCTTCTGTCGTTGGAGCAGCTGAGCTGGGGTGGAACACAGCGCCGTAGGAGCAGGACAAACCACACAAGGTTTTCTTTGACACATATCTGTAACAGAAGTAATTGAGTAAGGGCTTGTTTGAATTTGAGGATTCTAACAATGCAGGGATAGGAAATAGACAGGAATAGGATAGGAATGCGCGTGCAAAACAGAGAATTTAAAAACACAGGATTTCTGCCAATCTGGGTGTTTGATTCACAACAATTGGAAGATCATAGGATGCAAAAAAAGCATGGTGAGATTAAGTCAAACCACAAGAAAATGTACGGTTATAATGCTATTATGCTACTATCTCTTAGTCTTGTGCTTGATGAATAGGAATATGAAAAGGAGGAGAAGTGGACATTAGAATTCCTACGGTTTTTCTTTCAAGGAGACACTAAAGGAACAAATCCTACAGTTTTCCTTTGCTCCATTCCTTTGCATCAAATTCATGAAAAGTAGTACCATAGGAAACTTTCCAATTCCGATGTTTTTCATTCACTTTTCCTTTCAAGCACTGGCGATTCTAGTAGGCAGGCTTGAGCAAGGAAAATCCTACACTAAAAAAATGTTTTTGTGCTACTTCTATTACTTTGGACCCAGGCCACTGCCATACTAGCTCAACTCCCAGGCCCATCGACAAATGCACAGCTCAAACGCGCAGAGATAAATAATGATGGCGTTCAAGAGAGTCCATCACAGATAGCTAAGTTGCCTGGTACCTCACTGCTTGTCATATAGTAGGATAAAATAATCGTATTTCCCGTTACTAAGAGTGCTCAGTGGACAATATATATGACATGTAGAGTAAAAAAGAGATGCAACAAGTGTACAACCTCTTTGGCGAAGCCATGTCGATCTCAGCGTGATTGGGTTGGCCGGTGAGGATGCTCCGGCTGACTTGGCTGTCGGAGGAGGGGAAGAAGATCTCAGGCGTCTGGAGATGGAGCTCGAGGTACTGCTCCTCTATGATGGAGAGTTTCGTCGTTGGAGCAGCTCCGGTGAGTTGTACGACGCCGAGGCTGAAGTAGGACAAGAGAGACAACGAACAACGTTAACCTGAGTGGAATTCTAATATCATCTCCAATACATGACGTAAAATACATAAACACTAAGTGCTAGATGTAAAATACATCAGCCGCTCATCTCTGAACTTAACTATCGAAACTGAATTTAACTGTCGAAACTGAACTTAACTGTCGAAACTGAACTTAACTGTCGAAACTGAATTTTGTTGTCGAAACTAAATTTTGCTGTCGAAACTTAACGCACTAGCAAGGTGAGGCTACACGTCGGTCGACTGACTTTTTCATCTCTGGTCAATCGATTTTGCAGCCGTTGGATACGAAATCAAGGGCCTGCGGTTCATCTTCAACCTCCACCCCCCTGAGCCGGCCAAACAGCAGCCCCCCGCCGCACGCGGCCGGTGGTGCACCGCCCCGCCCTCCCCGAAAACACTCCCCACCGCCGGTCTGCTGCCGCCCCGACCATCCCTCTAGGCCCCCCCGTGCCGAGCTTTTTCTCCGGCGATCCCCACGCCACCGCCCCCCAACGCCCCGCCACCGCCCCCATCCTGAACCCTAAGATAGATAGTGTGGTACCTCTCCGGCGAGCCCCCCTCCCCGTTGCGGCTGGTTCTTCCTTCACCCCGGCGGCATTGGAGTGAAGTGTAGCTAAATAGGAGCAGCATCGCAAGCAAGAGCAAGAGCGAGAGCAGTAGCGCGAGCAAGAGCAATAGCAAGAGCAGACCAGGCAGGGGACCGAGAGCAAGAGCAGAGCAGCAGCGCGAGCGAGAGCTAAAGCAGCAACAGGTCCTACTGATGTGGACGTCGCCGCCGAGGGAGCGACACCGTGGAGGAAGTGGCCGACGACGCCGCCGTGGATGGAGCCGCGTCGTGTTGGCTTGAGACCGAGCGCCGGCAGTATCGTGAAATCGAATCAAGAAGAAAATGCGGTGATTAGTGTACAACCTCTTTGGTGGCGCCAATTAGGCCGCAACTTCATCCGAGGAAACGGTGATGATGATGCTCTTCCGGTGGTGCAGATGAAGACGGCGGTGTGGGAATGGAGGTGGCGCAAAAGACGAGGGAAACGTCGGGGCAGCTCCTTGGAGGTGGAGGACGGTGTGGCTGAACCGGCAGGATGATGAGATCGACGACAGATCCTCATCTGGTACGGTGGATGAGGGATGTCGAGGTGTTGCTGTGGACGACGTCGTCGGTGAAGAGGCTCCGGCTGGGTGGCGGACGGAGCAGGGTGTGGGGTTTCGTCGCGGGTTTTCGCGGCCTCGGTGTACGAATGGGTGGGCGGATGGGATGGCAGTGGGGAACCATGGCTTAGAGACGCGCTTGTCCGAAATGTGGGGTAAGTTACGAAAGTACCCCCACCGATTTGAGGTGGTTCTTTCGGTTCAGGGGTACCACGGGCATTTCGCGTGTCGGGATTTCACAGGAGGTGGGAGTTTTCGCGCGCGTTGTAATTTCGGAATAGCAAGGCGCGGGTTGAGATGGAGGGAGTTGTCGGAGCACAACGAGACAAAGATATATCTTAAATATTTCGGGCTAACAAGGCACGGGTTGAAGAGGCGGGAGTTTCGCAGCATGATAGACAGAGACGCTAGCTTGAATTTTCGGCATAACAAGGCGCGGCTTGAAATTTCGG